>NW_020885007.1:741763-775007 GCF_003945725.1 Corapipo altera | reverse complement strand
ATTAAGTTCAAATTGTGCTTTCGTGTCTCTAATTCTCTTTCTACATGACCTTACAACATTCTTAAACACTTCATGAGTTGCCTGCCCTTTTTCCAAAGGTGATAAACTCTCTTTTTTTCCCTAAATTCCAGCAAAAGCTCCCTGTCCAGCCAGGTCATCTTCCCTGCCGGCTCACCTTTTGGCACATTGGGACAGCCTGCTCCTGCGCCTTCAAGATTTCTTTCTTGAAGTATGTCCATCCTTCCTGGATGCCTTTGTTTTTAAGGGCTGTTTCTCAATGTACTCTCTGAACCAGCCTCCTCAATAGGCCGAAGTCTGCCCTCTGGAAGTCCAGAATAGAGGTTTTGTTGGTGCCCCTCCTTGCTTCACTGACTATTGAAAACTCAATCATTTCATGGTCACTGTACTCCAGACGGCCTCCGACCACCACATCTCCCAGCAGCCCTTCTCTGTTTGTAAACAGCAGGCCTAGTGGGGTGCCACCCCTGATAGGCTCATTTATCAGCTGTAACAGGAAGTTATCCTCCATACACTCCAAGAACCTCCTAGACTGCCTCTTCTCTGCTGTATTGAGTTCCCAGCAGACATCTGGCAGGTTAAAGTCATCCACAAGAACAAGGGCTGGCGATTTTGAAATATCTGCTAGTTGCTTGCAGAATAATTCATCCACTTCTTCATCCTGGTTGGGTAATCTATAGCAGACTCCCACCAGGATGTCAGTTTTATTGGCCTTTCCCCTGATTCTTACCCATAGGCACTCAACCATATTGTCACTAACTTCAAGTTCTACAGCGTCCAGAGACTCTCTAACATACAGATCCACTCCTTCACCTCTCCTACCTCGCCTGTCTCTTCTGAAGACCATGTAGTCATCCATCGTAGCACTCCAGTCATGTCAGTCATCCCACCACGTTTCCGTGATGGTGACTACGTCATAGCTTTCCTGCTGCCCAATGGCTTCCAGTTCCTCTTGTTTGTTACCCATACTGTGTGCAGTAGTGTACATGCACTTCAGCTGGGCTGCTGATTTCTCTCCTAACCCTAGATTACCATCCTTAGTCTCATCTCTGGAGAGCCTGGTTTCATCCCCTTCCCCCTTCAAACCTACTTTAAAGCCCTCTTGATCAGCCCTGCCAATTTATAGGCTAGAGTTCTTTTGCCCTTGCTAGATAGATGAAGCCCATCTGACTCTAGCAGGTCTGGTACCATAAAAATTGCCTCATGATCAAAGAAAACAAAATTCTGCTGGTGGCACCAATCCTTAAGCCACTTATTGATAAAATAAGTGCTCCTTTCCTCATTCATCCCTGCTGCTGCAGGAACTGAGGCAAATACCACCTGTGCTCCTGTCCCATCAACCAATTGACCCGGAGCCTTAAAGTCCTTTTTAATTACCCTGGTACCTCTTTTATCAATCTCGTCACTGCCAACCTGGACTACCAACGGTGGGTAATAATCAGAGGGCTGAATTAGCTCAGGGTATCTCCTGGTAATATCCTTCACCCAGGCCCCAGGAAGGCAGTAGACTTCCCTGTGGGATGGGTCCAGTTGGCATGCAGGGCCCTCAGTTCCCCTCAGAAGGGAGTCACCTACTGCAACTACCTTTCTTTTCTTCTTAATACCCAAGGTAGTGATCTGTCTGATAGATGGAGTGCAACTGGGAGACCCTCCAGGCAGATTTTTTTCTTGAGTGTCATCTGCCTGACCGTCTAGATCCAGGGTCTCATACCTATTCTTTAAAGGCACCTGGGGATGCAATGGGGGTCAGGAGGGGATTCTTTTACCTCCCTGATCAGGGACCTGTTTCCATTCCCCCCATCTACTTGGTCTGTTCCTTCTGCCTGATGGCAAGAGAGGCAGGGCTTCTCTGGCTCCTGCTGAGCCTCTTTTGGGGTTGAAAGGGTTCAACTCCACCAGTCTATTTCCCTTTCATTCTCCCTAATAGTCCTTAGCCTTTCCACTTCCTTAAGCTCTGCCACTTAACAGAGCAGATCATTCACCTGATTGCACCTTTTGTAGGTGTCTTTTGTACTGTCTTCTGGTACTAACACCAGGCTCATACACTCCCTGCAGCCAATGACCTGGACAGCTGTGTCCTTCTTGGGGGGTTCTGTCTGGGTTAGCACACTCGTGCTAGCAGCAACAGCAGCAATGGCTTTAGATAATTTGTAAACCATTGCTGGATCTAGTTGAGTTGGGAAAAAAAAACAACAAACACCCCCAACCAAATAACCACGCACACCTATCACACAACCCTCCAGCAAGAACCAGGAGGGTGGCTGTGCCCTTCCTGCTCTCCCTGCCTGTACAAACTGCCATGCAAATTGCTGTGCCGTACCCTCACTGAAGTGCCAAGCCCCTGTTTGCCCACTCCTGTTTGCTGCACTCCCTGGAGCTGTATAAATTACCTGCAAATGGTCCTGATTGGCTCCCAAGAGCAGTCAAGCCCAGGCAGGGAGCACCAGATCAGCTCCTTTAAATTACCCAAAATGGGCCTGGCAACACACCTTGCTTGCCTGGTTGCCTCCCAAGAGCAGCCAAATCCAGGGGTAATTCCATCTATTTCTGACCGTGGAACACCAACTTGCAGAAGACCATTCCACATTTGTTTCCTGGTCACCTGTCAGGTGACTTTCTTCACTTTGCCAGCTTATACCCTCTCACTACCTGCACAGCTGCTTTAGCAACCAGAAGCCCCATATCTCTCAGGATATTCATGAAGGCACCTGTCGGGGTCGACAGCGGGTCTGTTAGCACCTTGGCACATACTGACGAGGCAATAGATATTGACCAGATCAAAGTATACCCCTAAGATGGCCTGAAAAGAGAGGACTGAAAATGGAGGCCCTGATCCTGACAACATACTGATGCATCCTGAAGAAGCTGTCCCGTGGGAACAGAGAGCACTGTCTCATGAGAACAAGGACCTGTTTTGAAAGAGAGTAGTTGGGAAAAACATCAACATGAGAGAAAAATAAGAGCAGGTGCTCAGGACTGTTGTGGGAAAGAACTGGGCTGTTTTGAGAAAGAGCAAAGTTGTTGTGAGAAAGTAGAGTTTAGAAAATGCACCTATTAGCTGTAAGAATTCTGGTGTGAAAGTTTGAACTGTCCTATCCGTGTGCATTTCGTGTGTTCAAAAACTGTACTTAAGGGGCTGCACAGCAACCCCGTGGTCCCTGCTTTTTTCTTGGAATAAACTTTGCTGGAACCTTTTTTCGTGTCGCTTTGGCCGTTCCGACATTATCAGCGACATCTGGTGACCCCGACGTGATTGCAACGTTGAAGACGGATTTATCTCCAATTGTGGAACTGCCGTGACTTCTCTCCTAGAGGGGGAAAGAGCAGAGGATTTTCTCTCCTAGAGAGAGATTGGACCTGTGGGGCGAGGCACAGGGGGAACGGAGCCCGGTGAAGCTTGAGAGCGGGGAAGTTCCCGCGAAACGGTCCGGACCTGAACTTTTTTGAACCCTCATTAGGTAAGCTAACGGGGGTGCCACCGGGGACTATATTTTAACAATGGGACAGCATATAACGAAGGAGGAAAGTGTGGTTCTATCCACATGGAAATCCCTCCTAAACCAAAAGAATGTCAAGGTTACTGATTTTGCTTTGCGGCGCATATTGTTGTGGTGCAGGAAGCAGGGCTTTGAGGCCACATCTAGTACCGCGTTTAGTATATCTGCATGGCAAAAGGTCGGTGATAAGCTGTGGGATGAAATATCTAAGGGATCGAAAGACGCAATTGATCTAGCAGTGACCTGGCGATTGCTCTTTGATACTCTGAAAGAGTGGCAGGTAGAACAGCAGACAGGAGAAAATGAAACTAAGTCAGCTACAGCACAGAATGCTCCAAATTCCAAGGAAGGGAGCTCAACTGATACTAAAAAAGAGAAAGAACAGTCAGAGTCCTTGAAAAATTCAGGTGGAGACTCAACTGGCAGCAATCCAGGCCAGTTGCAGGCTTCGCAGTGCTCGGACGGAAGCTTAATTAATAGCGAAACTGATACTAAGCCAAGTCGTAAATATCCTACGCCTAACGAGCAACTAGCTGCCAGCAAAAATGAGTCTAAACTGAGTCGTAAATATGTTACACCTGAAGAGCAATTAAAAATGCCTCAGTACTGGACTTCCCCGACAGATATCACCCCGTCTTCCTATAGGACCCCTGCGCAGCAGCTAGCAGAGTTTGAACCTCAGGATGATCCACTTCATACTGCGTTGCCTAGTAGTGATGAGGATGAGGAGGCTGTAGTTAGTCATCCTGTCTCTGATAACGTGGAGAGAGCTGCCTGCCAGCCCTCTGTCACTGATCGGAAGAAAGGAACTGTTTCTCGGCCCCTTCGGAAAGCAGCAGAGCCGTGGACTCTGCCCCCTGTAACTGTTACCGTGATGCCTAGACATCCAGGCAAATTTTGGAATCAAGTGAAGCAAAAGGCAGCAGAAATGGGGGACTGGAATCTGCTGGACAGGATCGGTTATCCCTCTGAGACGTGTGATGCAGCTGCATCTACAGGTCCTGGGGCTTTCCCGGTTTTCAAGGCAGTGCCCGGCTCGGGAAGACAGGATGAGCACACTCCATTTGCGTGGAAAGTGGTACAAGATTTGCAGATGTGTGCCTCTAAATACGGGATAAATTCCGCAGAGGTAATGAGACTGATAAGGGTGATAAATACAGATCAATTAGCACCCTATGATATTTCACATCTTGGACAAATTCTGTTTCAACCGATTCAATATCAAGTATTTCTAGCAAATTGGAGAAAGCTTGCTGAGAGAGCAGCACTAGATAACATGCAGCTGCCTCAAGGAGACCCGAGAAGGGGGGCTGGTGTTGATGCATTGATGGGAACGGGTCCAATTTTTTCCAACCCTCAAGTTCAAGCTCAGTGGCCCCCTGCAGTGCTAGAGCAATGCCAGCGTATGGGAATGTCAGCACTCATACAAACAATGGAGCTGGCAGCTCCAAAGCCTAAGTATACCACAGTGAAACAGGGGGTTAAGGAACCGTTCCTGCAATTTGTAGAACGCATAGCCACCTCACTGGAAAAGCAGGTAGACGATGAAGATCTCAGACAAAGGCTCTGCCTGGAGTTAGCTAAAGATAATGCTAACGAGGATTGCCAAAGAATAATCGAGGCAATGCCTGGGAATCCATCAATCCCTGAGATGGTGGCAGCATGCTCTAAGGTGGGATCGGTGGCTCATAAAATGACTGCATTAGCTGCTGTCCTTCGACCTAATCCCAAATGCCATGGGTGTGGAAAGCAAGGACATTTTAAGGCTGAATGCCCAGTCCAGCAAAAGGGGAACAAGCAGAAAAATAAAACAGCAGAGGCAGAAGTTACTTGTGGCCGATGTGGAAAGGCAGGGCACTTTTCTAAAGTGTGTAGATCAAAATATCATGCCAATGGACAGTTGCTGCAGGGAAACTGGAAAAAGAGCGCGATGAGGCGCGTGAGGATACAAGTACCTCACCCACCCAATTCATACACGAGAACAGCCCCGATGGCTTATCCCTCTGCGACCACCTCACCGGAAAAACCCGTGGATCAGCAGGAATGGATGTATCCACAGCCGACACAGTAACTATAACAACAAGGGATGTTGTCAAGGTACCACTAGACGCTCATGGTCCAATAGGAAAAGGGTTTAGTGCACTGTTAATTGGACGATCTAACAGTATCATAGCTGGGTTAGATGTTCGTGTGGGTGTCATTGATGCTGACTATACAGGGCAGATTTCTGCAATGGTGTCTACTTCTTATCCTCCAGTGACTATACCAAAAGGGACTCGCATTGCTCAGCTTGTGCCTTTTGTGAGTTGTGTTCCTAGAACAGAGCAACGAGAGCGGCAGTCTGGAGGATTCGGATCGACCGGACCACCTCAAATCTTCTGGTCCCAAACTGTTTCTGCACAACGACCGCAGATGACTTGCACCATCTACAACGAGACTTGCACGCCATCCTCGATAAAGGTTACGGGCTTATTGGATACTGGCGCGGACGTGACCATCATCTCTCAGCGCTCCTGGCCCTTGTCCTGGCCACTTGTAAATACGGGGATGGGGGTGGTTGGATTAGGAGGGACTGCTCAAAGCCATGTGTCTCAGTCGCCTCTGGCAATCGTCAACTCCGAAGGGCAGAGGGCCACTGTAAAGCCTTATGTCACTACAGCGCCCCTGACTCTTTGGGGGAGAGATTGCTTGGAGCAATGGGGGGTAAAAATTACAACGGATTTTTAACAGGGGCCACTGTCTTGCAGGGTGTTCGTCAACCTACACTTGCTTTAACCTGGCTAACACGTTCTCCAGTGTGGGTTCCTCAGTGGCCCCTGCCATTAGAAAAATTGCAGGCCCTGCAACAGTTAGTGGCAGAACAACTTGCTGCTGACCACATTGAACCTTCTCATAGTCCATGGAATACCCCTGTCTTTGTAATAAAAAAGAAATCTGGCAAATGGCGACTTTTGCATGACCTGAGGCAGGTAAATGCTGTAATGGCAACAATGGGAGCCTTACAACCAGGCCTTCCGGCACCATCAATGATTCCTATGGATTGGAACATTGTAGTCATAGATCTAAAAGATTGCTTTTTCACTATTCCATTGGCACCATCTGACAAAGAGAAATTTGCCTTTACTGTTCCATCAATCAATCATGCTGAACCATCCAAAAGATATCAGTGGAAGGTGTTGCCCCAGGGCATGAAAAATTCGCCCACGATTTGCCAGTGGTTTGTAGCCCAAGCGTTGTCACCTGTACGTGAACATTTCCCAGAATGCTATTGTTTTCATTACATGGATGATATATTGCTAGCAGCCAACAAGGAGGAGCAACTGAATGAATTAGAAACATTGACTAGACAGTCTCTACAGCAGTTTGGATTGGTCATTTCACCTGAGAAGGTGCAAAAAATAGAACCTTGGAAGTATTTGGGCCTTATAGTCACTGCTCGTAGAGTGATGCCACAACCTGTCAGACTTAACATTGATGTACAAACCCTAACGGGTGTACAAAAATTGGTGGGATCTATAAATTGGGTTAGGCCTTATCTTGGTCTTACAAATACTCAGTTGCGACCCTTGTTAGAGTTGCTCAAACATTCTGCCAATCCTTTGGAACCTAGAACACTGAACTCTGAGGCAGTTCAAGCAGTCCGGAAGGTAGAATCGTTGCTGCACACTAAATTTGTATCTCGTATTGACCTAACACAAATGGTTCAATTGTTTGTTTTTATAGACCACGTGACTCCTTTTGGTGCACTTGTGCAGTGGAATGCTGAGTGGACTGACCCTCTGCATATTTTGGAGTGGTTATTTTTACCTTTTAACCCTCACAAAACTGCTCCTGGCCTGTTTGAACTTCTTGCAGAAATAATTATGAAAGCCAGAAAATGATGCATAGAATTACTGGGAAAAGATCCAAGTCAAATTGTTGTACCTGTTCAGTCTACGTATTTTGAATGGTGCATGGCTCATAAGTATGAACTGCAGGCAGCCATGTCTGACTTTCAGGGACAAGTTTCTTATCATTTGCCCTCTCACCCTCTGATTAAATTTTTTCGTGAAGTGCCTGTAGGGCAGAAGGTATTAAGTCAATCAGAACCGGTCGATGGACTCACTGTTTTCACAGATGGCTCTGGAAAGACAGGCAAAGCTGCTGTAGTCTGGCATGATGAACACGGCTGGCATGATAAGGTAGTCACACAAGAAGGCTCACCTCAAGTAGTCGAATTGCGAGCTGTAACTGTAGCCTTTCAATTGTTTCCACAACCTGTAAATATTATTACTGATTCTGCTTATGTTGCTAATTTACTTTCTCGTTTAGATCAGACTGTTTTGTCCTCAGTTGACCAACGAAAGCTGTTTACAGTTCTTTTAGAGTTATGGACAACCATACAACAGAGAACTACGCCGTATTTCGTTCTTCATATCCGCAGCCATACCACTTTGCCAGGGTTTTTCACTGAAGGTAACGCCAAGGCAGATGCCCTTGTATCTGCTATAGCCCTGGGCCCTACGCCCAATATACACCAACAGGCTCTCTTATCACATCAGTTTTTTCATCAAAGTAGCACTGCACTGCGACGACAGTTCGGAATAACTCAAGCTGCAGCACGCTCTATTGTTGCTGCTTGTCCTGACTGCCAGGGAACGTACATTCCAATATATTTTGGAACCAATCTGAGGGGCATTAAAGTTCTAGAAATCTGGCAAACTGATGTCACTCATATTGATGACTTCGGTCGTTTAAAATATGTGCATGTGTCAGTAGATACCTTTTCACATGCTATAGTTGCCACAGCCCATTCTGGAGAAAAGGGAAGTGATGTCATCCGTCATTTTCAGCGTGCTTTTGCTACTCTTGGCGTTCCTCATGAAGTCAAGACCGATAATGGCCCGGCATACGTTTCGCAAAAAGTACAAACCTTTTTTGCAACATGGGGTGTAACTCATGTTACCGGTACCCCACATTCTCCAACAGGACAGGCTATTGTAGAGCGTATGCACGGTACCTTGAAAAGACAGCTTCAAAAACAAAAAGGGGGAATGAGTCGGGAGCACCCTCAGGCACGGTTAGATAAAACTGTATATGTGCTGAATTTTTTAACTTTTCCTGGTGATTCCTCCTACTCACCTTCTTTTATGCATTTTTCTTCTCTTTCTTCCACGAAGCCATTATCACGCAATGCTCCAGTGCAGGTTCGGGATTTGTTTTCAGGCCAATGGTCTGGACCTCATGAACTTATAACTTGGGGGAAAGGATATGCTTGTGTCTCCACAGGTGATGGCCCTCGTTGGGTACCTGCCCGGTGTATTCGTCCTGTGCTTGATGATCCTTCCCGTCAACGGATGGACGGTCCCGCAACCCAAGCAGAATGTGTGGGTGACCCTAGCTGAGATGACCCATCAGGAAACGTTGTGCCTTTCTCTAGCCAACCCAGAGAATCCTTTTTCTACCTGCTTGGTCGGACTACCTCTGGATAAGTGGCCTTGTCCAGAGTTCCAGAAAGTCTGCAACAGCTCTGCACCAAAGATCAACGTTGATAACTGGGACCGTATTTATGCATACTTACCTCACGTAACACAAGAACCTCAAGAACTGGAATTGCTAGGCTCAGTGGTCATGGATGCTTGTGTAATGTTTAATTATACATATAACTCAAAGAGAAGAGGACAGAATGTGAATGCAACATTGCCTGTATATAGAAATGCTACTGCTTGGTGTAACTATACTTCTAAACATATTTCACGATCTTTTAATGTACCTGTTGCTTTACCTAGTGGAGTTTTTCTTATTTGTGGAGATAGAGCATGGAGTGGAATTCCATCTAGACTGAATGGTGGACCATGTAGCTTGGGGAGGCTTACTCTACTCACTCCTAATATTACCATGATTCATAATAAAAAGCGAGGGAAGCGCAGCATTCATCAATTTTCAAAACAATGTGATGATCGGGTAACCTTTTGGGGACCCGGAGAAATTATAGCAGCATCAGCGCTTGCACCTGGAGTTGCAGCAGCGGCAGCATTAAAAAAGTTGACAAACTTGGGATGTTGGTTGAGTAAGCAAACCAATGCTACTTCTATTGCACTGAGTGGTCTATTAACTGACGTAGATAGTGTTAGGCATGCCACACTGCAGAATAGAGCTGCAATTGATTTTCTCTTGTTAGCACAAGGTCACGGTTGCAATGAGTTTGAAGGAATGTGTTGCATGAATTTGTCGGACCACAGTGAATCCATACACAGAAGCATTCAGCTTTTGAAAGAAGGTGTCCGCAAATTGCAAGTTGATGATGGATGGGATTGGTTAAATAAGTTGTTTGGTAAATGGGGTTTGTCTGGTTGGCTATTATCCATCATAAAAACGGGATTGCTGATTTTGGTAATTATTGTAGTTGTGCTATTAATGATGCCCTGTTTGATCAGCCTGTTGCAAAGGGCCCTGCAGCAGACTGTCAAGGCCATCTTTGTAGCACAAATACAAAAAGGGGGAATTGTCGGGGTCGACAGCGGGTCTGTTAGCACCTTGGCACATACTGACGAGGCAATAGATATTGACCAGATCAAAGTATACCCCTAAGATGGCCTGAAAAGAGAGGACTGAAAATGGAGACCCTGATCCTGACAACATACTGATGCATCCTGAAGAAGCTGTCCCGTGGGAACAGAGAGCACTGTCTCATGAGAACAAGGACCTGTTTTGAAAGAGAGTAGTTGGGAAAAACATCAACATGAGAGAAAAATAAGAGCAGGTGCTCAGGACTGTTGTAGGAAAGAACTGGGCTGTTTTGAGAAAGAGCAAAGTTGTTGTGAGAAAGTAGAGTTTAGAAAATGCACCTATTAGCTGTAAGAATTCTGGTGTGAAAGTTTGAACTGTCCTATCCTTGTGCATTTCGTGTGTTCAAAAACTGTACTTAAGGGGCTGCACAGCAGCCCCGTGGTCCCTGCTTTTTTCTTGGAATAAACTTTGCTGGAACCTTTTTTCGTGTCGCTTTGGCCGTTCCGACATTATCAGCGACAGGCACCTATGGTACCAGTAGCAGTTGTGAACACTGGTATAAGCACTGATCTCAAATTCTCAGGTGCCCCAGTTAGAAACTTCATTTTAATATTCCTCATTACTGCTATGTGATGCTCCAAAGGGCCATGGCAGACCTCGAGGATCAGGATGGTATCTATATTCGATATCGTACTGATGGAAGCCTATTCAACCTAAGGCGACTGAAGGCCCACACAAAGACCTTAAACCATCTTGTCCGGGAGTTGCTTTATGCTGATGATGCCGCCCTTGTTGCCCATACAGAAGCAGCCCTGCAGCGTTTAACATCCTGCTTTGCAGACACTGCTGAGCTCTTTGGGCTGGAAGTCAGCTTAAAGAAGACAGAAGTTCTCTATCAGCCGGCACCTCAGGAAGTCCCCTATCATCCCCACATCACCATTGGCCAATCAGAACTCAAATCAGTCCAGCAGTTTAATTACCTAGGCAACCTCATCTCCTCAGATGGTAAGATTGACGGAGAGATAGACAACAGGTTAGCAAAGGCATACAGTGCTTTCGGAAAGCTTCATAAAAGAATTTGGCGAAATAAACACCTGAAGAAAAGTACAAAGATCAGTGTTTACAGAGCCATAGTGCTGCCTACTCTCCTATATGGATCTGAATCATGGGTCATCTACTGCCACAACCTGCGACTCCTAGAACGCTTCCATCAATGCTGTCTCCGTTCAATCCTAAACATCCGCTGGTCAGATTATGTGACCAATACATCTGTTCTTGAACAAGCAGCAGTCACAAGTATTGAGGTCATGCTACTGAGAACACAACTGCGTTGGGCAGGGCACGTCTCCAGGATGAAGGACCACCGCCTCCCTAAGATCCTACTTTATGGTGAACTGACCACTGGCTGCTGCAAGAGAGGACCCCCGAAGAAAAGATACAAGGACTCCCTGAAACAACATCTCAGCCTTGGCCATATTGATCAACATAACTGGTCTACTCTGACCTCCAATCAGGAGGCCTGGAGACACACCATCTATAACGCTGCTGATGTTTTTGAGAAAGCACGCAAGATCACCCTTGAGGAGAAAAGGCAACACAGAAAGAATCGTACCTTGCAGAATATACCATCTAAGGAGTCTTTCTGCTGTGCCTTCTGCAACTGGACATGCCTGTCTCATATTGACCTTTTCAGCCACCAACGCGCTTGCAACAAACGTGGGTAGAGCCCTTCCCAAATCTTCATTTGCGAAGCCCAGCCATGATGATGATTAGTGCTATGACATCAGGATTAGATCCTCTAGTCAGGACTTGAGCCCCCCCTATTCACAGCAGCAGGCTAATATCTTCTTCCATTGTATACCAGGTCCCAAGGGACGATACCAGCTCAGCAGGATCTGCATGTGCTCTTAACACTGTGGTACATATCCTGCCATAAAGGACAATCGCCAGGTTGTGGGACCAGGCCGGACCAGGCTGGGCGGGGACCGGGAGGGGGCTGGGTGGGCCTGAGGGATCCCCGGACCGGCAGGAGGACAGGTGGGGCAGTCCCATTTGGAGGGCCGTGGGTGTGCAGTGCAAGGGGGGGCCTGTAGTGACACGGTGGGGGGGAGGGTAAGGTAAGGGGGGGGAGGGGGGTTTTTTGGGGGGGGGGGGGGGTTTAGGTTGGGCTGCGGGAGGTACCCAAGCCCTGGGTGGGTGCGGGGACCCATTATCTGTGTACCCGTCCTGCCCGGGTGTGTGTCAGGATCGGTCCCTGTTCCGGCATTGTTGCAGTGAGGGTGGGATGTGCTGGGCTTGACTCACTTGCGGCTTCTGCCCAGGAACGGTTTGTTTTGGAATTATAGTGTCTTGGAAGGGTGTTTAGGACAAGGGAATGTCCTCGGGTTTGAGTGTAGGAGGCTGGGGGGGAAAAGTAGGGAGAGAAAGGCTCGTCCAAATCATTTTAGTGGGGGAGAAGCTTGTGTGCCCTTTTGAGGTTGCGAGCTGTGCTGGCGGTGGTATATGCCTCCGGTAGGGTCTCAGTCCTAGTTTGAACAGCTGGGACCGATTCATCACTGGATGGGTGTAGCCCAAAACTGTGTATTCTATAGCCTTCCATGCCATTTCCCAGAAACTGTTGTCAGTAGAGGCCTGCAAGGTGGGGGATGTTCCTGTCCTCATGCCCTTTTATGGAATTCCCCACTCTGAGGGAAGGACTGAGCATCCTTTTATGGAATTCCCCGCTCTGGGGGAGGGACTGAACATTCCTGCCTGAGCTGGAGAATATATAAACCTGGAGTTTCGGAACCTTTCCACCACTCGTGGGATCCAGAGGAGGACTGCAACTGACCGCTCTCAACCAGACTGGGACCACCACCCTCGACTGGACTGCAAATCACCACTTTTGGCCGGACTGCAACAACTCTCCCACTGGCAGGTTTTTCCCCTCTCCCTTTGCTTTGGACTCGGGGGGGGGGGCCCAGGGAGCACCGCTTTGTTTGTGTCCCAGGGTGCTCGGTTGTATATTTGGCCTTTGTGGGTTAGGGCCGGTTGCTTGTCTGTGTGGTCGTACTTATTGTATTATTTTATTGAATTGTTATTCTGACTTGTAATCTCTCTTTTGAGTTGGGTTGGTTTCCCCTGCTGGTTAACTTTTAAACCAGCACATTTTTGGCGCTCAACGTGGGGCAGAGAGAGAGAAGTCAGAATCACAATTTCATTTTAAACATTTGTCTATTTGGATACAGAAACTCCCTGATCACCATGTTGTTTGATGCATTCACGTGGATGTTGTATCTGAGTCTGTTCATATTTCCACAGATGGGGTACTATTTGCCTGTTTTGATGCTCTCTATAAAACCAGGGAGAGGGATTCAAATTGCTTTATTAGTATACTATATTTATGTCATCATGACATCAGAAGCAATGAGTTTCATTGTAAATGTGTATTCAGTCCTGTTTACCTGTCCTGGTTTGGGTTGCTACCTCTGGGGCCTCATTAAAAATCGCACCCAGCCCTTTGGGGGAACAGGGGGGAATGGTTGTTTCTAGCCTCTCAGCTCCTTCTTCCCCTTCAGACCTGCTACAACAGTTTTTGAAAATATTGAGTTCCCTTTTGATGTTAAGGATAGCATAATGTTATTGTTAGTGTTGCTTTGTCTACTCTGTACTGTCTACACCATGTTTAGGGTTAGAACAGGGCCTTCTAGGAAGGTTGTTTGGACACCTACCCTGGGAGTGGATAATGCTGAGTGGCACGGGAAGTGGGAGGACATTGGCCAGTATTTGGAGAAGTTTTCTCCTCCAATGATCTGGAAATTCACCCCTGAACAACTGCAGGATCCTGTTAGCATGATAAGACTGGTGAAGGGAAAATGCTCTGGCAGTTCCAGAGATGGCCAGCTCACAGCAACCTGCTGGGCCCTGGCTACTGCCTACCAGACACTACTTGACATGGTACAGCACTGTCAGGGGGAGGAGAGAAGGAGCAAATCCACAGGCACCACGTCCACCCAAACCACAGCTGAGTCAGAGGGAGAAAGAAATGAATCAACTGGCACCGTGTCCACACAAACCATCGAGGAACCAGAAGAACAACTGAAACCAATAGCAGTCACCCCTGTCCAGAAAAGGAAATCAAAGACTAAATCAGTCCGTATAGCAAATGATGACGAAGAGGCAGGACCTTCACATCCACCGGAGGAGACAGAGTCAGAAATAATCACTCAGTCCCTATCCCTGGGTGAGCTACGTGAGCTCCGGAGAGAGTTCACACGACAGGCAAATGAGTCCATTCTGACCTGGCTGCTCCAAATCTGGGATGACGCCGCTAATGATACAATTCTAGATGGGAGTGAAACCAGACAGTTGGGATCCCTGTCTCGAGATGTAGTCATTGATGAGGGGATTGGAAGGAGGAAGGAAACTCTCAGCCTCTGGTGGTGACTGTTGTCCAGTGTGAGGGAGAGATACCTTTGTAAGGAGGACCTCCACGTACAGCAAGGACAGTGGAACACAATGGAACAAGGTATCCGGTGCTTAAGAGAATTAACTGTACTGGAGATAATCTTTTCAGAGGATGAAAGATTCCCTAAAAGTCCAGATGGTGTACAGTGCACATCCCAGATGTGGTTAAAGTTTGCATGACTCGGGCCAGAAATGTATTCCTGTCATTTAGCAACGCTACAATGGAGGGAGGGAGAGGACAGGGTGGGCGCGTTGGTTAGTAAATTTAGGATTTATGAAGACACTGTCACCGCCCCATTACGAGCCCACATCTCATCTGTGGAAACCAAACTGACCGAACATGTCCGAAGCCTGGAAGAGAAGATTGAAGAGGGACATCAGAAACTAAGAGAAGAAATTAAGGAAGGGATCTTCCATATCGCACCAGGACAAACAAGAGTCTATGCTATTAGGAGCCAGCGTCCCCCAGCTAAGGAGAGAAGGTACACTCCACGTGGCAATCTATGGTTTTACCTCCGTGAGCACGGAGAAAATATGAGGAAGTGGGATGGGAAACCCACCTCTTCCTTAACAGCCCAGGTAAGTGAACTGAAAAGAGGGACAAGTACCACAAGAAACTCTTCAAGGGTAAATGCTACTCCAGTCTCTCATGGGCAAGACTCCAGACGGTACAGGAATGATGATACGTCTGATCCTCTTAAAGGGACCTCCAGGTCATACTCACAAGAAGAGCACAATGAGTACCATGACCAGCACTAGGGGTACCCTGCCTCTAGCCAGGTAGAGGAGAGGGACAATCGAGTCTATTGGACAGTGTGAATTTGGTGGCCTGGTACATCAGAGCCACAAAGATATAAGGCCTTAGTGGACACCGATGCACAATGTACTTTAATGCCATCAAGATACGTAGGGGCAGAATCCATCTCCATTTCTGGGGTAACAGGGGGATCCCAACAACTGACCGTACTGGAAGCTGAAGTGAACCTGACTGGGAAGGAATGGCACAGACATCCCATCGTGACTGGTCCAGAGGCCTCGTGCATCCTTGGCATAGATTACCTGAGGAGTGGGTATTTCAAAGACCCAAAAGGACTTCGTTGGGCTTTTGGCATAGCTACTGTGGAGACAGAGGAAATTAGACAGTTGAACACCTTGCCTGGTCTCTCAGAGGACCCCTCTGCTGTGGGACTGCTGAAGGTTGAAGAACAATTGGTACCAATAGCCACAGCAACAGTGCACCGTTGGCAATACCGCACCGACCGAGACTCTGTGACCCCTATACATAAGATGATCCGTGACCTGGAGACCCAGGGGGTGGTCAACAAGACTTGTTCACCCTTTAATAGCCCTATATGACCAGTGCGTAAGTCCAGCGGAGAGTGGAGGCTGACAGTGGACTACCGTGGACTCAATGAAGTCACACCACCCCTGAGTACTGCTGTGCTAGACATACTGGAGCTCCAGTACGAGCTGGAGTCAAAGGAAGCCAAGTGGTATGCCACCAGTGACATTGCCAATGCCTTTTTCTCCATTCCTTTGGCAGTGGAGTGCAGGTCACAATTTGCTTTCACTTGGAGAGGTGTGCAGTACACCTGGAATCGACTGCCTCAGGGGTGGAAACACAGTCCCAGCATTTGCCATGGACTGATCCAGACTGCACTGGAAAAGGGCGAGGCTCCAAAACATCTACGGTACATTGATGACATCATTGTATGGGGGAACACAGCGGGGGAAGTCTTCGAGAAAGGAGAGAAGATAATCCAGGTTCTCTTAAGAGCTGGTTTTGCCATTAAACGGAGTAAGGTCAAGGGACCTGCTCAGGAAATTCAGTTCCTAGGGGTGAAGCGGTAAGATGGACGCCGCCTAATTCCAACGGAGGTGATTAACAAAATAGCAGCCATGTCCCCACCAACCAGCAAGAAGGAAACACAGGCTTTCCTAGGCGCCGTGGGCTTTTGGAGGATGCATATCCCCGAGTACAGTCAGATTGTAAGCCCTCTCTACCTTGTGACACGGAAGAAAAATGATTTCCAGTGGGACCCTGAACAACAACAAACCTTTGAACAAATTAAACAGGAGATTGCCCATGCGGTTGCCCTTGGGCCAGTAAGGACAGGACAGGACGTGAAGAACGTGCTCTACACTGCGACCGGGAAGAATGGCCCTTCCTGGAACCTCTGGCAGAAGGTGCCTGGGGATATCCGAGGACGACCACTGGGATTCTGGAGTCGGGGATACAAAGGATCTGAAGTCAGCTATACACCAACTGAGAAAGAGATCCTGGATACTTATGAAGGAGTTTGAGCTGCCTCAGAAGTGATCGGCACCGAAGCGCAGCTCCTCCTGGCACCCCGACTACCAGTGCTGGGCTGGATGTTCAAGGCAAGAGTTCCTTCTACACATCACGCCACCGATGACACATGGAGTAAGTGGATCGCTCTGATCTCACAGTGAACCCAGATAGGGAATCCTAATCGCCCTGGGATTCTGGAAATTATCACCAATTGGCCCGAAGGTGAGAGTTTTGGACTATCTTCTGAAGAAGAAGAGGAGCAGGTGACATGGGCTGAGGAGGCCCCACCATATGAGAAGCTACCAGCAGATGAAAGGTGATATGTACTCTTCACGGATGGCTCCTGTCACATTGTAGGGACAAACCGAAAATGGAAGGCAACCGTATGGAGTCCCACACAGCGAGTTGCAGAAGCGACCGAAGGACAAGGTGGGTCAAGTCAGTTTGCAGAGCTTAAAACCGTTCAGTTGGCTTTGGATATAGCTGAACGAGAGAAGTGGCCAAGACTCTATCTCTACACTGACTCATGGATGGTGGTCAATGCTCTGTGGGGAGGACTGGAGCTATGGAAAAAGGCCAACTGGCAGCGCCAAGGGAAACCCATCTGGGCGGCAGAGATGTGGCAGGACATGGCTGGCTGGGTAGAGAAGCTGAGTGTGAAGGTCGGTCACGTAGATGCTCATGTACGCAAGAAAAAGGCTAATGAGGAGCATCGTAACAACGAGCAGGTGGACCGAGCTGCCAGGATTAAAGTCTCTCAGGTAGATCTGGATTGGCAGCACAAAGGAGAATTATTTCTGGTTCGATGGGCCCATGACGCCTCCGGTCACCAGGGGAGAGATGCAACATTTAGATGGGCTCGTGACCGAGGGGTGGACTTAACCAAGGACATTGTCTCACAGGTCATCCATGACTGTGAGACATGTACTGCCATCAAGCAGGTCAAGCGGGTGAAGTCTCTATGGTATGGTGGACGGTGGTCGAAGTACAGGTATGGGGAAGCCTGGCAAGTTGACTACATCACGCTCCCCCAAACCCGCCAAGGCAAGCGCTATGTACTGACCATGGTAGAAGGAAGTACTGGATGGCTGGAGACATACCCAGTGCCTCATGCCACTGCCCGGAATACCATCCTGGGTCTTGAAAAACAAGTCCTGTGGTGACACGGCACCCCAGAGAGAATTGAGTCTGATAATGGGACCCATTTCAAGAATGGCCTCGTAGACACCTGGGCCAAAGAGCACAGCATTGAGTGGGTGTATCATATTCCCTACCATGCACCGGCAGCTGGAAAAGTTGAGCAGTGCAACGGTCTGCTGAAAACCACCCTGAAGGCACTGTGTGGGGAGACTCTCAAACACTGGGTGCTGCATTTAGCAAAGGTCACCTGGTTGGTCAACATCCGAGGTTCCATCAATCGAACTGACCCTGCTCAATCAGATAAAGTCCCCGTGGTGCATATGAGAGGAATGTTAGGGAAGACTGTTTGGATTAGTCTCACCTCAAGCAAAGGCGAACCTATCCGAGGGATTGTTTTTGCTCAAGGACCTGGTACCACAAGGGGACCTAATTTTGAGTGAGAATGGTCTGTAATGTTTCATTGTATATATATATATATAAGTGTATATATTTTAGGGAGACATAGTTTTTAAGGGGGTTAATTTGGACATGACATTGATGGCATAGAATAAGGGGTGGATAATGTCCTAGTTCGAACAGTTGGGACCGATTCATCACTGGATGGGTGTAGCCCAAAACTGTGTATTCTATAGCCTTCCATGCCATTTCCCAGAAACGGTTGTCAGTAGAGGCCTGCAAGGTGGGGGATGTTCCTGTCCTCATGCCCTTTTATGGAATTCCCCGCTCTGAGGGAGGGACTGAGCATTCCTGCCTGAGTTGGAGAATATATAAACCTGGAGTTTCGGAACCTTTCCACCACTCGTGGGATCCAGAGGAGGACTGCAGCTCACCGCTCTCAACCGGACTGAGACCGCCACCCTCGGCTGGGCTACGGTCGCCACTTTTGACCAGACTGCAGCAGCTCTCCCACCGGCAGGTTTTTCCCCTCTCCCTTTACTTTGGACTCAGAGGGGAGGGGGCCAGGGAGCACCGCTTTGTTTGTACCCCAGGGTGCTGGGTTGTACATTTGGGTTTTGTGGGTTGAGACCAATTGTTTGTCTGTGTGGCTGTGCTTGTTGTATTATTTTATTAAATTGTTATTCTGACTTATTGTAGAGGGTTGACTAGCAAGACAGAGACATATGGATATAGCTAAAGCTATGGATGAGCTGCTAGAGTATAGAACAAGGCCTGTCTAGGCCGTGAGAAGATCAGAGATAAGGAAGTTACAGTGCCCTTGTACGTGTTAGTTGGCTGGTAAACAGGACACTGTGATTAGCAAAACAAAAAGCAACTGAAAGCCACCTGTGTCAACAAAGGAAGGGAGTGAGAAACAGAATTAACATCTAAGTGTCAACAATGTTAGGGAGTAGGGTATGAGGTCAACATTTAAGCAGAACCAATGATGAGCTTAGCTTTTGCAATATGTATGAGCTAATTATAAAGTGTATATTAAGCTGTTAGTAGTGATCAATAAATGAAGTTTGCTGATTCTCATATTGAGCGTCTCATTCTTCCCTCGTCACGACAAAATGGCGCCGAACAAGGGACGATAATGAGTACCCTGCTGGGTTACCCGCAGTCCCCGAAACCTGAACGGGGGGGTAAGTTGAATCTGCATCCCCCAGGGGTTAAGTTGAATCTGTAAGCCCCAAGGGACTAAGTTGAATCTGCAGTCCCCGAAACTTGAACAGGGGGTAAGTTGAATCTGCATCCCCTGAAGCCACGGTCTGACACAGTAGCCGGTCGGTCTTGCTGGTGCAGCGCAAGTAGGCGAAAGGGTTGGACGAAAAGAGCTTAAACCTGCCGCCGCCGAAAGCCTCCCTTTCGGGGATTTTGGACGGCGAAGGAGTTTAGTTCCGCGTCCCACGTAGCGAAAAGAGCTCAAACCTACCGCTGCCGAACGCCTCCCTTTCGGGGATTTCGGACGGCGAAAGAGTTTAGTTCCGTGCTTCCGGCAACAGAATTGTTGGACCCAGCGCCCGGGATGACTCCTGAAAAAGGAGGCCCGCCGACAAAGCCGCAAGAAGTCTCGTGGAAAGGGCTGCACAAAGCGTGGTAATACGTTTTTGAGTAATGGGGAGACAAGCGGCACTATCATTGCTCCAATGCTTTTTATAAAAGCGGGGAGTTAAGAGTTAAGAGTTTAGATTTAAAGAAAGAATTACGAAGATTACTTGCTTAAAAAAGAGAAAAATTAGACCAACTGGCTTTGCGGGAGATGCTGCTTTCGTGTAAGGGCCAGAGATTTGAAGCGAATGCTGTAACTGCTTTTACTATCTCTACTTGGAAAGAACTTAGTGATAAGCTCTTTACTGCTGACTCTAAGGGAGAAAAAGTTGCTACTTCCCTCCTTACAACTTGGCGATTGTTATCTGGAACAGTAAAAGACATGAAAGCACAGTTTGAGGACATTAGAATGCTACTAGATGCCATCATACAGAGAAATCGTGCAAAAAGGGAGTCGAGCGGAGCCGAGGGGAGTCGGAACGGGACCGGAGACAACAGAGCGACCCCGGCAAAATGAACGCGGTGCTAGCGTCTCGGCAGTGCATGTCCAGGACGATCGGGGAAGACGACTGCGGCGTGAAAGTACTGCTGATGGACCGGGGATGAACTTTACGAACACTATGACTGAGTTCCACCTTAAGACATTTCCAGCTTTTCATCTGAACTGTGTTGCGGGACTGCGCTGCGCATTTGTGGCTGTGCTCACGGCGCTGGGTGCTTGCGCCGCCGTGCTGAGTGCTCCCGGGGCGGTGCCGGGCGGCGGGGCAGTGGCGGTGGTCGCGGCGCCGTGCGCGGCCCCGGCTCGGAGCGGTGCGCCCGTGCGCGTGCACGGCGGACGGCAGGGGGGCTCTGCTTCCCCCGCACTGCTGACAGCCATGGGTCCAAGAGGTGTACGTTCCCTCCCCTTCTTTACAGCGAATGTTTTCTCCCTAGTGCCACTCCTCTTCTTAGAGTGACGAGTTAATGACGGTAGCAAAAGCTTCAGGAGGTGCAGTCGGGGGAGGGGGGGAAGCTGTTTCTCTTTTTTCCTCGCTACACCAGTCACCCCCTCTCTGAAATGTGCCTGTTTGCAGGTGTTTTCTCCCTCTCCTATGTTTTTGTCTTTTCTTAAGCAGACCCTGTGATTAAGTGGAGTTCCTTCTGCTGATTTTCTCTAGGTGAGCCCGGCTCCTCCTCCTCCTCCTTCGTCCTTCGGCAATGAGGGGCGTGAGGGGGGCAAAGACGGTAAAACACGGTAAAAAGACAAAAGGGGATATAGTTCTACCCCCTGCAGAAGTAGTTTTATTGCCTTTATGACAGAATATTATTGCTCTATAAGAAGGGTTGAAAATTTCCAAGATAATATCCTGTTCTTTCTTGCTGCATTTGTCTTTTACATAGAGAGTTATGCAGAATTTGCAGATTGCTGTTGGCAGCTATGCCATAAATTTCCTTTGAATTATGAAACTGATAAGAAGTGCACAGCCAATGACTACTTGAAAATGTGTGTGTGAGTGAAGAGTGTTTGAGGTGGCCACCTGAATGTTGTGTGAAAGAGAAAAGCTACATGAATGTGTGACTGTGTGAACTTAAAAATACTTTCTGACGGTATCAAGATTTCAGAAATGTGTAACATGATTCTGTTGAACCATAGTGAATTCTTATTCTGAATGGTATATGAATTCTTTAAATTCCCACCATGAATAATTCTACTCTTATGAAAACTGGTGAAGTTTTAGTTATTTCAAGACTAACCCTGTCTAACTAAGCATATGATCTAGACTGAAGTTAAATAAGAGGTTCTTACACAAATTTGGTGTTCTATTACAGCCTTGTATGAAGTTCATGCAAGTTAAGTCTCAGGTGGAGTTTTTCCACTGCTATCGTTCCTTAGCTGTGCAGACTGCGGGGTTGGCAAAGCCCAGGGTGGGGTACACCGCTGTGCGTCTGAGTGCCCGGGGACCATTCTTGCAGTTCGTGGAAGGGTTGCGGGATGCTGTGGAGAAACAAGTTTTGTGAAAGCTGCGGAGGCTGCTGGTTGCACGACTGGCTGGAGATAATGCAGGTTTGTGCCGGGGTGGGGTCCTTAGACCATCGAATAATTGCATTTGCATCTGCTATGGCAATGGTGAGGATCGTTTTGAGTTTTTCTGTGTTTTCCGAGACTTAGGAGTTGTCGATGTTGCTGCCTTGGTTGTTCAGCTCGTTACAGGGGGGCCCTTGCAGACTGTCAAGGCCATCCTGCGTGCCTTCTCAAAACATCTGCAGTGTTGTGGATAGTGTGTCTTCAGGTCTCCTGGCTGGAGGCCAGAGCAGACCAGTTACGTTTATCAGTGTGACCAGAGCTGAAGTGTTGTTTTAAAGAGTCCTTATATATTGTCTTCAAAACCCCTCCCGTGCAACAGCTGGTAGCAATATTCATTGTAAAACAGCACCTTGATTTAACTGAGTAGCTGCACACCTTTAGACTGCAGGGCCCAGCTGGCACAAACTGCCTAGCCTGTACACAAAGGAACTGTAGAGCCTGGGTGAAACAGTAGAACATCATTTAATTGCATGGAAACGGTGGGAGGTGCTGTATAACAGCACGAAGATACTCGCCCAGTCTCAATCAAGTGTTTTGCATATTAGTGTGGTAAAGATGTTAAGATTCCCTATCATCGGATTATATTCCCACAAAATTGAGAACAGCTGTGTAATAAGTTTTCTTCTTTTCATGGGCATGATTGCCAGTGTTAAAACTCTTCACACCACTGATCCTCAGAAAAACGTGGGTTACTTGAGCAAATCAAACAGGTCAATCGTCCTTTTGTTTGTCTTTAGCATCTACCTCAGATCCTTTTGGCACTTGTTTATTTGGCATGCTTTTTAGTTCAGTGTGTAAGTTGAACTTAGCATTTACTGGTTAAGTTTCATCGTCGTGTGAGAGTGAAACAGTTATTTTTAATGCATCTGCCTGCCTTATAAAGGTTCTCAACACCTCTTTGCCCTAAGATCCCTAAGAGTTAGATTTAATGAGATCACTGTCTGTACGTAACACAAGTGATAATGGAACTCAAACCTGTTTCATGTTAAGATTATTTCAATCTGGGTTAAGTGTTTATCAAAGCCACGACTTGTCCAGCTGGACTAATGTCACTTCACATACCCCAAGGTTTAATTACAAAATACAGGAGACTATTGTGGTACTAATAATAGTAACAACCAAGCCTTGGAGCATATGGAGCTGAAGTAAGGCCTTCCTCTCCAGGCATTAAGGTTAACAACACTGCACACATTTTTCCACCAAGTGTGTTTCTTATTTGTGGTGACACAGTAGCAACTAGTCCTATAGACTCGTGGCTTCAATCTATTTTTGGTTCTACATCTGAATGGGTTTTAGGTTTTGTTAAAGAAGGCCTACGATGGTTATTAACAATTGTTGTAATTTTAGTAATAGTTCGTATTGCTTTTTCTTGTATTGTTAAACGTGTAAATGCTATGACAGAGAAAGTATTGTTGGCCTCAAATAAAAACAGGGGTATTGTAGAGAGTTGGCTAGCAAGACAGAGACATATGGATATAGCTAAAGCTATGGATGAGCTGCTAGAGTATAGAACAAGGCCTGTCTAGGCCGTGAGAAGATCAGAGATAAGGAAGTTACAGTGCCCTTGTAAGTGTTAGTTGGCTGGTAAACAGGACACTGTGATTAGCAAAACAAAAAGCAACTGAAAGCCACCTGTGTCAACAAAGGAAGGGAGTGAGAAACAGAATTAACATCTAAGTGTCAACAATGTTAGGGAGTAGGGTATGAGGTCAACATTTAAGCAGAACCAATGATGAGCTTAGCTTTTGCAATATGTATGAGCTAATTATAAAGTGTATATTAAGCTGTTAGTAGTGATCAATAAACGAAGTTTGCTGATTCTCATATTGAGCGTCTCATTCTTCCCTCGTCACGACAACTTATAATCTCTCTTTTGAGTTGAGTTCATTTCCCCTGCTGGTTAACTTTTAAACCAGCACATGAATCCATGCTGACTACTCACAATGACCTTCTTCTTCATGCTTGGTGATAACCTCCAGAATGATTTGTTCCATCACCTTTCTAGGGATGGAGGTGAGACTGACCAGCCAGTAGTTTCCCAGGTCCTCCTTCTTGCCTTTTTTGAAGATGGGAATAACATTTGCCTCCCTCCAGTCATCAGGTTTCAGATTAGTAGGGCAGTGAATGGAGATGTCTGATGTTTAGCAGCTGGAACTGGCAAGTCAAAGAAAAAAATACAGACCTGAGGAAAAGGCTGTGGATGTTGTTTGCCTAGACTTAGGTAAAGCCTTTGACACTGTCTCCCATAGCTTTCTCTTGGTTGCTCATGGTTTGGATGGATGCACTGTTCCCTGGGTAAAAAACTGGCTGGATTGCCTGACCCAGAGAGTGGTGGTGAATGGAGTTAAATCCTGTTGGTGGCCAGTCACAAGTGGTGTTCTCCAGGGCTCATTATTTGGGCCAGTCCTATTTAATATCTTTATCAATGATCTAGATGAGGGTATTGAGAACACCCTCAGTAAGTTTGCAGATGACACCAAGTTGGGTGGGACTGTTGATCTGCTGGAGGGTAGGAGGGCTCTACAGAGGGATCTGGACAGGCTGGATTGATGGACCAAGGCCAATTGTATGTGATTCAACAAGGCAAAGTACTGGGTCCTGCACTTGGGTCAAAACAATCCCATGCAATGCTACAGGCTTGAGACAGAGTGGCTGGAAAGTTGCCTGGTGGAAAAGGACCTGAGGGTGCTGTTTGACAGCTGGCTGTACATGAGCCAGCAGTATGCCCAGGTGGCCAAAAAGGCCAATAGCATCCTAACCTGTATTAGAAATAGCTTGGCCAGCAGGACCAGGGAAGTGATTGTCCCCCTGTACTCAGCACTTCTGAGGCTGCACTTTGAATCCTGTGTTCAGTTTTGGGGTCCTCACTATGCATGTCCAGAGAAGGTCAACAAAGCTGGTGAAGGGTCTGGAGCACAAGTCTTATGAGGAGTGGCTGAGGGAGCTGGAGGTATGTAGCCTGGGGGAATGGAGACTCGGGGGGACCTTATTGCTCTCTATAACTACCTACCAAGGAGGTTGTAGCAAGGTGGGGGTTGGTCTGTTTTCCCAAGTAACAAGTGACAGGATGAGGGGAAACGTCCTCAGGTTGCGCCAGGAGGAGGTTTAGACTGGATATTAGAAAAATTTCTTCTCTGAAAGGGTGGTCAGGCATTTGAACAGGCTGCCCAGGGAGGTGGTGGAATCACCATCCCTGGAAGTGTTCAAGAGGCATGTGGATGTGGCACTTGGGGATATGGTTTCATGGTGAACATGGTGGTACTGGGTTAACAGTTGGACTTAAAGATCTTAGAGGTCTTTTCCAACCTTAAGGATTCTATGATTCCATGATTACTTAGAAAGTATGCAATTCCTGGTGGAAACTTAGGCTCTACCCACCTGGAACAAAAGGTTTGTGCTATAAAGGTTATAGGAAGCATCACAGAAGTAGGTTTTAAGTGAAAAAAGAGGAAGAGAAATGAAAGGAAAGAGAGGATGATTTTATAGTTATAGTAGCTAAATTCTGTTCAGGGGAACCTAACTCCTCCTTTTTACACTATCTGTGTAATTCTAACTGAGGGATGACTTTAAAGTTGGCATGAGTGCTCTCCATCTCCTGGGAGACTTGAGATTTTGGGAATAATAAGTCAGGACTGTTAACAGGATGTCTCAGTTTAACGAGACAGACGTGTTTGCTAAGGAGGACGAGTTATGAGGAAGACCAAGCTTCTCCCTCTAAGCAGTTGTAAATCTGAAATTAAGGGGGTCCAGTCGAGGAAATGTGGAGAAAGAAAAAATAACAACCCTTTATTAAAGAATATATGTGTATAGGTAACACAACAAAAGAAAAAAACAAGCAAAAAAACCCCAAACAACAATCCTGCACCCAAATTCCCACCAAAACAGTAAGTACTTTTTGCCTTTCCACGCAATTCTAACCACGACCAGCAAGGGGTGCTGTTGGATCTCTGGAGGAGCAGAGGCTGCAGTTGCTCTCCAGTGATTGGCAGGGGGCGCTGTTGACGAACCCCACATGGCAAATGGCAACTCTCAGCCGTGCTGGCTGGTTCAAGATCCCAAGGTGGGCCCCCACCCCTCAGCCACAAAAGCGGCAGCTAGCAAGGGACAGGGATGTAAGTCTGTCCAGTGAAGAGCAGGGAGAGCCAGGAAGAAAGGGAAAATCTCACAAGATGCTGGCAGTCTCTGTGACAGCAGAGGTGGGGTGCAGTCCTGAAGGGACTCTCTCACTGGAGAAATGAAACAGAGCTCCCCCGGTCCTTGGCAGCTCTGAGGGGCACTCAGGCCGTAGGTAAAACAGGACATGAGGGGATTGGAGAAAACTTGCAACTCACTCCCACACACTGCTCCTGAGATCTGGGCAGAAGCTAAAGTGTCCTCCACAAACAAACAAAAAAAAACACCTCCCCCACAGTTTTCCAAAGCAATTAATCTGGAATATGTGGCTACTTAGCCAGTCCTTTGTGTGTATGTGGTTTCACTCCGTCCATCCCTTCCCCCCTCCTTTGCTCAACACCTTTCTTTCACAGTGGTAAAGGGAAAAAATTCAAAGCAGGTTTTTTTTTCTTTAAAACAAGAAAAACTATGACACTGGGAAAGATCAGTGTGGGAAAAGCCCATTCATTACATCTACTAATTCTTATCCTCTGCCTGTTTTTAGAAGTAGGATTCCTGTGTAGAGATAACATTTTCTCACAGACATGCTTGAGGCCCATGATGGGAGAGAGGGAGAACGTAAAGCACAGGGGAGAACACAACCCTAAAGTTATGCGCATGTGAAAGGTGTTGTTATGAAAGCACCAGAATGGGATTCCTGAGCTGCTCTTTCGCCCACTGTATGATTTAGCAGTGTATTTAGGGGTTTCAACTTCAGAAGGAGGGGTGACAGAATCTGCCAAATGAGGGGAGGTACAGGTCACATGGACATATACCCCGAAAGAGTTACAGTTATTCTTAGAGAGATCAGCAGAAGCCCAGGGAGACCGTACTGGCATGGATTTTGTGACAGTGGGACAATGATACTCCATCTATTCACTTAATAGCTAGTGAAAAGGATTTATTGACTCCTATACCCACTGATCATAAAATCCAACAGTGGTATGCTCATCTACGTGGCATAAATGGCCCTGATGTTCAAGAGATTGTGACCTCTACACTGTATCAGTGGATATGTCATCATGGCTAGGCTTCGTGAACAAAGATTTGAGAAGGACTCTACCCACACTTGCTACAAATGCGCTGATGGCTAAAAAGACCAATGCGAGATAGACAAGTCCGGTTGCAAAAGGCACAGCGGAATGTCTCCTTAGGTGGTATTGGCAAGACACAGTTCTTTCTGTGTTGTCTTTTCTCCTCAAGAATGATTCTGTGTGTGTTCTCAAAAGAAGCAGCAGCATTATGTATAGTGTGTCTCCATGTCTCCCAATTGGAGGCCAGAGTAGACCAATGGTGATGATCAATATGACCAAAGCTGAGATATTGTTTCAGGGAGTCCTTGTATCTCCTCTTCGGGGCTCCTCTCTTGTGGCAACCAGTGTCAAGTTTGCCATAGAGCACAATCTCAGGGAGGTGGTAGTCCTCCATCCTGGAGACGTGCCCTTCCCAACGCAGCTGTGTTCTCAGCAACATGGTCTCAATACTCTTAACCGTTGCCTGTTCAAGAACAGATGCATTAGTCACGTAATCAGTCCAGTGGATGTTTAAGATTGCAGCGCTGATGAGAGTCTAAGAGTTGCAAGTGGTGGCGGTAAATGACCCATGATTCAGACCCATATAAAAGAGTAGACAGTACAATGGTTCTGTAAACACTAATCTTTGTACTTTTCTTCAGGTGTTTATTACACCAAACTCTTTTATGGAGTTTTCCGAAAGCTCTATATGCCTTTGCTAACCTGTTACCTATCTCTTTGTCAATCTTACCGTCCTAGGAGATGATGCTTCCCAGATAATTAAACTGCTGGACTGACTTGAACTCTGATTCGCCAATGATTATATGGGGATGATGGGGGACTTCCTGAGGTGCAGGTTGGTAGAAAACTTCTATCTTCTTCAAACTGACTTCCAGTCCAAAAAGCTCAGCAGCCTCTGCAAAGCAGGATGTTAAATGTTGCAGAGTTGCTTCTGTGTGGGCAACGAGGGCAGCATTGTCAGCAAAAAGCAGCTTGGACAAGATGATTTAAAGTCTTAGTATGGGCCTTCAGTTGCCTTAGGTTGAATAGGCTTCCATTGGTATGATATTGGATGTAGATACCATTTTCTTCATCAAGGTCTACCATGGCCCTTTGGAGCATCATGCTGAAGAAGATTGTGAATAGAGTTGGTGCAAGAATGCAACCTTGTTTCACACCACTGATTATTAGAAAGGGCTCAGAAAGTGCATCGCCATATCTAACTTGGCCGCACTGATCCTCATGAAGCAAAATGATCATTTTAAGGAACTTGGGGGGACATCCTAATCGTTCCAAAATCTGCCACAGACCTTTTCTGCTCACAGTATCGAAAGCTTTGGTGAAATCAACAAAAGTTACATAGAGTCCTTTATTCTGTTCCCTACACTTCTCTTGCAGTTGTCTGAGAACAAATACCATGTCTGTGGTATTCCTGTTGACTCTGAAATCACATTGGTTTTCAGGTAAAAGTTCTTCTGCGATAAGCAGGTATTAATCAGTTCAAAAGTATTCTTGCAAGGATTTTACCAGCAATGGAGAACAGAGTAATACCTCAGTAATTTGAACAGTCTGATTTATCTCCTTTCTTCTTATACAAGGTGATGACGGCTGCATCACGAAAATCTGATGGTAGTTCGCCTAATTCCCAACAACGCACCACAAACTCATGAAATTTAGCATGGAGTGCTTGGCCTCCATGCTTCCAGACTTCAGGTGGAATTCCATCAACCCCAGCTGCCTTGCCAATTTTCACCTGCTGTATGGCCTTAAGAATTTCTCCCATAGTAGGGTGAATATCCAATTCATTTTTCACTGGTTGTTGTGCAATGTGCTGAATTGCTGAGCCTTGAACTACATGGTTGGTACTGAAAAGAGTCTGAAAATGTTCAGACCATTGATTCAGAATGGAAATTTTATCTATGAGAAGCATTTGACCATCTGCACTGAGTAAAGGGCTTTGAACCTGGTGTGTAGGTCCGTGCACTGCTTTCAAAGCCACATAGAATCCTCTGTAATCACCCAAACCTGTGCATAATTGAATCTTTTCTACTAGATTGATCCACCACTTGTTCTGGATGTCTTGAAGTTTCTCTTGGAGCTTACTACGTGCAAGACAAAAGGCTGTTTTTCTTACATAACAAGATGGCTGAGCAAGGTGTGCTTGGTGGGCAGTTCTCTTTATCAACAATTCCTGGATCTCTTGATTGTTTTCATCAAACCAGTCCTTGTTTTTCCTAAAGGAGAACCCTAAGGATTCTTCAGAGGACTGCAGGATGCTATTTTTAATATGTTGCCAAAGTGCTTCGGGAGAGGGATCTATGGAATGATCTTTGAGTCTAGTTTGAAGATTTACCTGGAAGCTGTCTCTCACTGTAATTGTTTGAAGATTGCTAACTTGGAGTCTCCTCCTTGGAATACCACCCCTTTTAGGTTTGAAATTAAAGTGGAAGTTAAGTTTACAAAGCACAAGGTGATGATCTGTTTGACATTCTGCACTAGGCATCACTCAGGTATGACGAACATCGCGAACATTTCTCTGTTGCACCAAGACATAGTCAATGAGGTGCCAGTGCTTGGATCGAGGATGCATCCAGGTTGTCTTCAAACTATCTTTCTGCTGAAAGATAGTGTTGGTGATGGTGAACTGCTACTCCACACAAAACTCTAGCAGAAGGCGTCCATTATTGTTGCAGTTTCCAACACCATGCTTACCTAATACTCCTTTCCAGGCTTCAAAGTTCTTTCCTACTCTTCTGGATCCTTTTCCCCACCCACGACGTGGGGCGGCCCAGTTCTAGTTCCATTTCCATCTGAGGAACCATTCCGACGCCTTGAAGGATGGGGAAAGGGAACTCCAGGGGTTTCTTCAGGGGTCGCTTCTGGCCCTGAGCCTGGAGGGGAGAGGTGCCCTCCCCCCCCCCCCCCCCCCCATGGCTCCATGACCGGCACAGAGACAGGACACCGGGCGTGGAGAGGAGGCAAGAGAGAGTTTATTGTTGGGGATGTTACATTTATAGGGTTTAGGAGGATTCACAGAGTAACCAATTAGAAGTCTCAAGGGGCTTACAGGAACACACAATCACAGGAAGGGGTTAACAAGGACCAATGAAAAACACCTCAGGGCACCTTCCCAGGACATTCCTGAGATAACACTACCATGGGGGGTGTTGGGAAGAAAAAGCATGTGTTTGCAAAGAGACCACCAAAAGCCATTTTAAGACATGTTTAAACCACAGTTTTCCCATATAATGCAGGTTTAGTGCCACACTACTCTGGCGTTGAAATCACCAAGGATTATGATCTTATCATCTGCAGGAACCTTTTGGGTAAGGCGGTGCAGGTCAGTGTAGAATTTATCTTTTTTGTCAGGGTCAGCTTAGAGAGTTGGGGCATATATACTAAAGAGAACATGTTGCTTGTTGTGTAGTGGGAGGCGTAAGGAAATAATATGATCAGAATGACCTGTCGGTAAATTTTCAAGTTTAGAGACAATAGAGTTTTTAATCATGAAGCCAACTCCTGAAAGACGCCTTTCAGTTCTGGGTTTACTTGACCAACAGAGTGCATAACCGGCACCATGTTCTCTAAGGCTGCCTTCCTCATGGAGACAAACTTCACTGAGAGCAGCAATGTTGATGTTAAGTCATGACAGTTCATGGGCAATTAGAGCAGAACAACGCTCAGGATGTCCACTATCCACAGTATCAAGCATGGTTCTGATGTTCCAGCACGCGAGTGTCAATTTGAACACAGCTTTGGAGGCAGGTGTATGCCTTTGTCTATCTTTATTCAACCGCATCAGAAGATGCCTGTTGGTCACAGTCAACCAACCAGGTGAAGGGTGGAGATGAGCTTTGGTTAGGCCACCTTTTCTAGGCCCCTCTCCGAGTGGAGCAAGTAGTGTTCTCCTTAAAAAAGGCTGCTTGGTCATTCAGGACGTTGCCGAACAAGGCTGTCATCTCCGGGGTCAGTCTCAAGTGACCAGTGTCCTGAACCGCCTGCATGCAGGGTTGGGTCTGCAGCTTCCAGTGCACCTTATCACCTGCCGTTTCATCCCTCGCCTGTCGCTACAGGGCTTTACAAATATGGATATATCCTTCGAACCTGCGCAGTGGATTTTTTAGGCGAGGCACAGCATGTGCAGAACTGGTCCCACCCTTTACTCCTAAGGTTCATCTTCTAGGGCCTAGCAAGCTTGGATGGTGACAGCGAAGTCCTCAGGACATAGGTTTAATTAGAGTATCCTTCTCTTCGATGGATGGCCTTACAGGGCTAAACGAGTTCCATCTACCCGGGTTTGGAATTAGAGTTGTCCTTCCCCTAGGATGACTGTCGGAAGGCTAGTGAGCCCATCCTGCCCATGGACACATTTTATCTGACCCTTCAGTTTTGACCTGTCTGGCATGGGAGACTGTGCTGGTTTAAAAGTTAACCAGCAGGGGAAATCAACCCAACTCAAAAGGGAGATTACAAGTCAGAATAACAATTCAATAAAATAATACAATAAGTATGACCACACAGACAAGCAACTGGCCCTAACCCACAAAGTCCAAATGCACAACCCAGTACCCTGGGGCACAAACAAAGCGGTGCTCCCTGGGCCCCCCCCCCCGGAGTCCAAAGCAAAGGGAGAGGGGAAAAACCTGTCAGTGGGAGGGTTGTTGCAGTCCGGCCAAAAGTGGTGATTTGCAGTCCAGTCGAGGGTGGTGGTCTCAGTCTGGCTGAGAGTGGTGAGCTGCAGTCCTCCTCTGGATCCCACGAGTGGTGGAAAGGTTCCGAAACTCCAGGTTTATATATATTCTCCAGTTCATGCAGGAATGTTCAGTCCCTCCCCCAGAGCGGAGAATTCCATAAAAGGATGCTCAGTCCTTCCCTCAGAGTGGGGAATTCCATAAAAGGGCATGAGGACAGGAACATCCCCCACCTTGCAGGCCTCTACTGACAACAGTTTCTGGGAAATGGCATGGAAGGCTATAGAATACACAGTTTTGGGCTACACCCATCCAGTGATGAATCGGTCCCAGCTGTTCGAACTAGGACATTATCCACCCCTTATTCTATGCCATCCATGTCATGTCCAAATTAACCCCCTTAAAAACTAAGTCTCCTTAAAACTATATACACTTATATATATATATACACAATGAAACATTACAGACCATTCTCACTCAAAATTAGGTCCCCTTGTGGTACACAACGTGTCTTCCCATCTTTTTGCATTACCCACCAGGTGAAACCAGGTCCTTGAGAAAAAACAATCCCTCAGATGGGACTAATCCAAACAGTCTTCCCTAACATTCCTCTCATATGCACCACGGGGACTTTATCTCCATCTACAGTATGCAAAGGTTCTGATTGGGCAGGGTCAGCTCAATTGATGGAGCCTCGGGTGTTGACCAACCAGGTGGCCTTTGCTAAATGCAGCTCCCAGTGTTTGAGAGTCTCCCCACACAGTGCCTTCAGGGTGGTTTTCAGCAGACCGTTGCACTGCTCAACTTTTCCAGTCGCTGGTGCATGGTAGGGAATATGATACACCCACTCAATGCCATGCTCTTTGGCCCAGGTGTCTACGAGGTCATTCTTGAAATGGGTCCCATTATCAGACTCAATTCTCTCCGGGGTGCCATGTAGCCACAGGACTTGTTTTTCAAGACCCAGGATGGTATTCCGGGCAGTGGCATGAGGCACTGGGTATGTCTCCAACCATCCAGTACTTCCTTCTACCATGGTCAGTATGTAGCGCTTGCCTTGGCGGATTTGGGGGAGCGTGATGTAGTCAACTTGCCAGGCTTCCCCATACCTGTACTTCGACCACCGTCCACCATACCATAGAGGCTTCACCCGCTTGGCCTGCTTGATGGCAGTACATGTCTCACAGTCATGGATGACCTGTGAGACAATGTCCTTGGTTAAGTCCACCCCTCGGTCACGAGCCCATCTAAATGTTGCATCTCTCCCCTGGTGACCGGAGGCGTCATGGGCCCATCGAACCAGAAATAATTCTCCTTTGTGCTGCCAATCCAGATCTACCTGAGAGACTTTAATCCTGGCAGCTCGGTCCGCCTGCTCATTGTTACGATGCTCCTCATTAGCCGTTTTCTTGCGTACATGAGCATCTACGTGACCGACCTTCACACTCAGC
>NW_020885007.1:701073-741363 GCF_003945725.1 Corapipo altera | reverse complement strand
CACTCAGCTTCTCTACCCAGCCAGTCATGTCCTGCCACATCTCTGCCGCCCAGATGGGTTTCCCTTGACGCTGCCAGTTGGCCTTTTTCCATCGCTCCAGTCCTCCCCACAGAGCATTGACCACCATCCATGAGTCAGTGTAGAGATAGAGTCTTGGCCACTTCTCTCGTTCAGCTATATCCAAAGTCAACTGAACGGTTTTAAGCTCTGCAAACTGACTTGACCCACCTTGTCCTTCGGTCGCTTCTGCAACTCGCTGTGTGGGACTCCATACGACTGCCTTCCATTTTCGGTTTGTCCCTACAATGCGACAGGAGCCATCCGTGAAGAGTGCATATCGCCTTTCATCTGCTGGTAGCTTGTCATATGGTGGGGCCTCCTCAGCCCGTGTCACCTGCTCCTCTTCTTCTTCAGAAGATAGTCCAAAACTCTCACCTTCGGGCCAATTGGTGATAATTTCCGGAATCCCAGGGCGATTAGGATTCCCTATCCGGGTTCACTGTGAGATCAGAGCGATCCACTTACTCCATGTGGCATCGGTGGCGTGATGTGTAGAAGGAACTCTTGCCTTGAACATCCAGCCCAGCACTGCAGGAAGAACTTCTTTACATTGAGGGTGGCAGAGCACTGGAACAGGTTGCCCAGGGAGGTCGTGGAGTCTCCCTCTCTGGAGAAATTCAAAACCCACCTGGATGTGTTCCTGTGTAACCTGCTCTAGGTGACCCTGCCTTGGCAGGAAGGGTTGGACTAGATGATCTCCAGAAGTCCCTTCCAGCTCTATCAATTCTGTGATTCTGTGAAAGTCAGACAGAAACCTTGGGATCATGGAAGAGGATGCCATTTACTCTCGTCCCCTCTTTTCCCTACTTCATTTATAAATTAAACACGTCCTGAAAGGGAAAATGATGAAGTGATACCACTCCTGAAAGAAGCATGTGTCTGGGGAAGGAGATTTGTGATTAGACCAGAGAAAGGAGGGCAAGGAAAAGGAAGGAAGAGACAGAATAGCAGTGATGTATGAGACATGAGGAAAGTGTAAGGTGCTGGTTCCCTCATCTTCAAAGGGAAAGGAATAAGCATGCTTGGTTTCCTTAGGGATTTTGAAATTTACACTCATCTAGTGGTAAATCAAATGACAGCTTGTGTAAGAAAGCAGCAGTAGTATCTCAGCCCAGAGACTCGGAGGAAGTGGTGCCTGCAGGCTACAAGCCACCAGAAGAAGGCTGTCTATTCTTCCAGCTACCCTCACCTCTCCCATATGGAGGCAGTGCCTAATTTCACCTGGGAAATGCCCTTTGCTTATTGCCCCTTGGTGTATTTTTGTTCCAGTATTTCAGACAAAGTTCACATTGGGATGTGACTTGCTCTGTTGTGGTAAATAAATTTGGTCCTGCCATTCTGGTCCTTAAATGCTAATAGAGTGAGTCCAAGCTCCAATAAGTTTTATCATGTTTTACTTTTACAAATTGTCACACTAATTTTTCTAATAGCATTAACTGACCTGTTTTTAGTTAACCCCACCTATTGTCCAACAGTTTACCTCTGTTTTCATGTATGCAATTATAATCTGTTTCTTGATATTCTACCTGTTGATCTGTGTCTAGTCCTTCTAGCACTAAAACTGCTACTGGTAGTTCTTTACTTCTTGCAGCAGCTAATTCAGCTTCTGTTTCAGTTTTTCTGTTTCTTATTTCCAGGACAGTGTTACCTTTCAGGTGTCCTCGGCAGTGCATAATTGCCACCTGAGAGAGGAGTTGTACAGCTTCTAGTAATTGTAGAGTTTCTTCAGTATATTTCACAACTTTTCCTTGAAGAGTTAAAAGTCCTCTTTCTTTCCAAATTGCTCCATGAGCATGAACTATGCCAAAGGCATATTTGGAGTCAGTCCAGGTGTTAATTTGTTTTCCTTTTGCCAATTCTAAAGCTCAAATGAGAACTATCAGTTCTGCTTTCTGGACTGAGGTTCCTGCAGGCAAAGGATTTGATTTGATTACCTCAGGAGTGGTGGTCACAGCATACCCAGCCATCTTCACACCTTGTCTTATGAAACTGCTGCCATGGGTAAACCAGTCTTCTGCATCCAGGGGTGGTTCTTCTTTTGAGATCCGGGTGACTGGAGTACACTGCTTCAATGGTTTCCAGGCAGTCCTGCACGACAGGTGCAGTCGAGATCCTTCCAGGAATGAAGTTGGGTTGACAATATTAGTCACCTGAATGGTTATGTCATCTGATTCAGTCAGGATTACCTGATATTTCAGAAATCGGGAGGGTGACAGCCAATGATTTCCTTTCTGTTCCAGTACCATAGATACTGTGTGGGACACTAACACAGTCATTTTCTGTCCCATTGTAAATTTCCTGACTTCTTCTATATTTATGATCATTGTTGCTACTGCCCTTAGGCAGATGGGCCATCATTTGCTTACTTCGTCCAATTGCTTGGAGAAGTAGACTACTGCTCTTCTATATGGTCCTAGTTGTTGAACCAGGACCCCTAGAGCCATTCTTTGTCGTTCATGTGAGAACAACCAAAAGGGCTTCGTTACATTGGGCAATCCCAACACCGGAGCCCTCATGAGTTCTCACCTCAGTTGTTTGAAGGCTCCACTTGCTTCTGGGGTCCAGACTAGGTCATCCTTAGTTATTTTCATCAGGTCATATAAAGGCTTTGCAATTAGCCCATACTGATAAATTTATAAATGACACTAACCTGTCATTCCTAGAAAGGTTCAAAGGTCTCTCACCATCTGTGGTTTGGGTGTCTGGCAGATGTTTTCCTTTCTCGTTGTCCTCAGAGATCGTTGTCCTCCAGATACTTCGTATCCCAGATACTTGTTTCTGCACCAGCTGCACTTTCTGTTGAGATACTCAATACCTATTTAAGTCCAAGAAGTTTAAGAGGTTTACTGTCCATTGGATATATTGTTCTTGTTTTTCAGTAACAATCAATAGATCATCCACATATTATAAAAATACACCCTCTCCCAGTGGTGACTGCCATTGTTCCAATTCTTTAACTAATTGATTCCCAAAAATTGTGGGAATATTTTCGAACCCTTAAGGTAACACTGCCGGAATGAGCTGAGTTTTCCTTCCTGCAGTGGGATTTTCCCACTCTAAGGCAAATATCTTTTGACTTTCTTGTGTCAAGGGAAGGCAGGAAAAGGCATCTTTTAAGTCTAATACTGTGAATCAAATTAGATTTTCTTTTAATTTTGTTAAGAGGGTATGTAGGTTTGCAACAACTGCATGTACGTTTTAGCTATTTTATTTACTGCTCTTAAATCCTGAGCCAACCTATGTGTTCCATTTGGTTTCTTGACTGGTATTATCCTGGCTTGGCTCCACATAGCTCATTGCTAAACTCAGAGTTGCTATTAATTGTTCTTCCTTTACCTTAAATTCAATTTTACCTTGTTTGAATTCTATTACAGTTCCCAGATTTTCTGGTAGGTCTCTGCCCAATATGGGTTTGGGTAAATTTGGTAAATACAAAAACTGATGCACTCCCATTTGTTTTCCAATTTTGAACTTTAAAGGTTTCAAAAGGAAGCTTTTCTGATTGGCCAGTGGCACCCACGACTTAAACATATTTATCACTTTTAGGTCATAATACTTGATTCAGAACAAAATGTAGCTCCAGTATCAATTAGAAAATCTAATTCCTCTTTTTCTTCCCCTAGTTTAATTTTTAGCAGCAGGTCCCCTAGGCACTGGCCCGCCAGCCTCCCCTCTTCACTCGATTCTCATAAGCAACAACAGTCCCTCCTTTGTCTGTATTTCTACCTGTTAATTCAGGGCATTCTTGCTTCCAGTGTCCCTCTTTTCTATGATGCCTTAAGACCCTTTTAGTTTCTTATTTTTCCTAATTTTGTAAGCTTTATAAGTAGTAAAAGTAGATTTTAGAAGCAGCAGTTATATTATTCCCTCACTCTGTAGCACAAGTAGTTTACACATTCCTCAACCCTCTTACCCCATTCCATGCTCCCCATATCGATTCTACCCCTGAATTCAGTAGAAATGTTTAGTCTTTTGTCAAGGCAAGACCTATGCTGTTTAGAGAACACTCATATCTTGGCCTGAACAACAGAACACAGTCAAGAACTGGGTGACCGTGTACCCTTTGAGCTCTGAAGATGGTGATGGTGATGAAGAGGTGGTCCCAAAAAGTCCCCAGACCCAATTCCCAGGGGCGGACCAGATCAAAGGTTACGGGGTGGAAACACTTGGGATTGGACAGATAGTATTACAAAATGTAACATCTCAGGCACTGCCTGCGCGCACGTCTTGTAACATCTATGTCTAGGCACAAATTAAACCCTTTCCTTATCTCACCCTCAATTAACTGCTCCTGAGTTTTTTTCTTAGCAACATTTTAGGCATCATCTACAATATGCACACTGGTTCTGACCCAACCTTGTCTGTCGGGGAGGTAAACCTTACATCTATTACACAAGGCTCGTACATATGACCAACAGTAGTAAAATGGACAAATCTTTATTCTAGGTCTTATCCAAAGCAGCGTGCTTATAGTTAACTCTTCAGCACTACCTCTCATATAGCAATTCTTAGCATGATAATACCTTTAACTATGTGCTCCTGGATGTTTCAAGGTAAGCAAGGTATATCAGGTACACAATAACTTCTCTGAAAACAAACAAGACAACCTTGTTTCCCTCAAAATAAACAATATTTGGCCAAATACAAACAAAACCAGACCAGACCAGACCAGAGGAGATATTCCCCTGGAAGAGTATCCTCTCCTGTGTCCCCACAAGAGACGGTATCCCACCTTCGACTTATGGGTATCCAGAACCAGAATAACCAGAACCAGAATAGACAAAACCAGAAACCAGATATAAATACCTTTTATCAATAGGCAGTGTTCTTGTCCAGCCCCCGCAAGAAACCACCGAAGGAGGGAGCCCCTTCCGGTAGAAAGACTTACCTGAGGTTGCCCAAGGGGGTCCCATCCTCTGAGGGATTCCACAGCCGGGTGGAGAAGGTGTGCTGCCGCAGGTCGCCAAATGAATCTGAAAAACTCGGTCCGAGGAACTGCTCAGAGACTTTTTTTATCTTTGAGCAGCAAAGGTATTTATTGACAGCGCCAGGAGCAAGCCAGTTTGCGCTGGACAAACTTGCTCAAAGGCTTCACGCAAAATCAACAGTTTTTATACAATTTTCATATATGATTAAATGCATATTTGTGTGATTACATCATCTATCTATACATATTAATAACAGGCGGAGTATCGGTGGAGCCCAGGCAGGGTTTGGGGTGGTGCTTCTCTTGGTCCTCAATTTTGGTGGTACATCCGTTCTTCCTCCTGTGGGTCTGGGGGCTTATTCTCATCTTCCTCAGCTTGACCTCCCTTCTCTTCTATTGTTCTCAACCCGCTCACTGAAGCTTGGAGAAAGGCTTGGCTCCAGGCTTGTTTCTTCTATTCAAATGTCTACTTTACCTTACTGCATCCTAATTTATTACCTCTAGGCCTATTATATGTTTCTTTTACCATTCTTTTAAGTTTTGGTCAGATCGTTTAGATGTTGTTAGCTCTTTAGCAGGTCCAGATTTCTCAGTTAACTCTTTTGGACCTAGTTTCTTGTTTTACTTCACACAAGCCAAATATGTGAACAAATTGAAAGGCAGAGACAGATGGAACCATCTCTGTGATATCTATACAAATGCTTTGGACATAATACTAAAGAATTTGCATTAGTGTGTGAGTTTGAGCTGAAAGAACAAAACTGATGCAACAGAGTTACTCATATGTGGATTTAGAACCTTAGTTTCTTTGCTCTACCTGCTATTACTGCATGCAAAATGTCACGTGAGACTTTTAGAAACTAATTAATCTACATAGTTAGGACTACTTGACATCAAGGAATATATTTATAAGCTGTGTGTTGTTTACACTTGCCTAGACTGAAGTATTTTTGATCATAGTCTCTCACTCTTATCACTCTTATATGGAAGAAAGTACTGTTGTGGATCCTCATCTTTCCCCAAACAACACTGTAAACTACCACAAGTAGTTTTACTGCTAGAAGCTTGTAAATCAAATTTGATTTTTAGTGGAAAATACATAGAACTTCATATATTTCAAAGTTAGCATATGAAACCCAACCAAAAAATGACAATGGCAGTCCAGAAAAGTAATGCAGCTTCATCATAAATATACATGTTTGAAACATTGCCCACAACAAATCTTAGACTGTTGCCACTCAGTCTTAAGTTTTCGTAGATCATTGTCTTCACTTTAGGTTATGAGGTAGTGTGTGAGAAATAGGAAACTGAGGAAGCTGTTGTTTTCTTCCTTGTGAGGCAATCTGCCTCACTTCTACTGGTAGGAATGATTCATACTAGGGTTCTTATGCTTATTTTTGTTTGGAGAAAGTTTCCCTTGCTATTTAATTTGTCATCATCATCTTCATTCTTCGCATAGTTAATTACTTTTATAGGTCAAAATGCTGAAGCAAGGGTCTGTAAAACACGTGCATGTATGAATTAAAATAACTTTTGAAAATATCTGTCCTTACTCTGGGGAGATCACATTGTTAGGTAAATCCTCTTGCTGTCTTTCATTCCAACCTCTTCCTGGGATACACTCAGTCTCAAGTAGTAGAGATTTTATGAGAGGACAAACATTTTGTTGAAGCAACAGTTGTGAGCATACGATTGTTGGTTTTGTTATGGTTTACAGTGCCGTAATATCCATTGATAAAACTTTGGTCTTCCATTTTTATGTGGGGATTTACATCTAGTATCTCACTGATATCTCCCTCTCACAATCATTATAGTTTAATATGTGGCTACATCATCACTTAAGCAGAAAAATACCACAAAAATATTGAAAGTGGTCCTAGAAGTAGCAAGGAGCTGGGATTCATGTTCCACCTTGGGTATCCCAATGCCATTGGCATTCTCTAGGAGCAGTTATACCTAATATTTATAAATTCATGAAAACTTGGAGAATTAATGGAAATATTTGCTGAACCTAAGATGAGATAAGTGCCCAGCAAGGTAGTAGATAGTGCTGGAGCTTGGACTACTCTGTTGAATTAGGAGCAGTAACACATGCTATCTGTTTGCATGGTCCCAATAAAGGAGTGAGACAAAAATAGTAGGATTTGTCAAGCTCATGGTGTTGGTTGTTTCTTTGAAATACTACTAGCATGGATGTGCTGGAATCTACTTTTTCTTTTTTTTTCAATTTTAGAATGCCTGCTGTGTTTCTTTCTTGATTAGCCAGTAACGCTGTCGGGTTTGAAGTGTTTGCAAAGCAGGGGGATGCAGGCATGTGTTTCGGACATGGAACCAGCTGTCTTTGGAGTCGGGCACCCTGACATTCCCACGCTGGGGGCAGAGGGCTAGAAAGTTGCCACAGTCGACTTCCGCGGTGGGCTCCGCGCCATCTTCACACGTGGCTCTCGGGCGCGGGAGCTCACACTCTACTCCTTCTGCCGATCCACAGGACACACCGCTGCTTCCGCGGCACCCGGGGCGGGCGTGGGGCCCAGCATCGGAAGCACGCGGCGTTGCCGTAGAGACGGCGCTGCAGGGGGCGGGAGGAGGCGATCCGGGTGCCGCCGGCACTCCGGAGAGGTGGCACGGAAGCAGCCGCGCCGGAACGGCCTCCGAACCCTGCCCCCCTTCGCCATTCCCTATTATAGAAGCTCTTCCGGCGGCGTGGACCACTCTGACATCATCCCCCGCACCCCGGTAACGTCAGCACCGGGAGCGGTGCGTGACGTCAGTGCGTAGGGGAGTGCGGTGACATGCTAGTTAAAGCTCCCTGGATGGACGATGGAGACAGTGAGCAGATGCTGTCGTGAGCTGGCTGCTTGTGGCGGCGGACTGTAGGGCCCTGGCCTTCCCTTCGGGGTAGCGGGACGGAGGCGTGGGCTACAGGCGTGGCGACTGTCCCTACCCATCACGAGGGTACAGGCAGGCGGAGGCGTGAGGCGGCGGATGCGAGCGGGAGGAGGCAGAGGCAGAGGCAGTGGCAGCGGCTTGAAGGCGCTGGAGCAGGGGGGCACTACCTGACACGGAGCTCGCTGGCTCCTTCCCTTCGTCCCACCGGTGGGGCTGAGCCTAGGGCCCCGCCGCAGACGAGCGCGGGTTGGGCGGCCCCTCCCACTGGCAGTGACCGACCTACCGTGCCCCAGGACGATGCCCGCCCGCTCGCCGCAGAAAAAGGCGTGACGGCCAGGAGCGGGCCTACCGCCGCGGGAAGGCGGAGCGGGGCTCCGCATCTCTGCAGACGGGGGTGGGCGGATCGGGGGAGCACGGCGGCCACCGCTCCCCGCCGCACGTTGGGAGCCCGATGTCAGCGCCGGTTCTGTGGTTCTCTCTGTCTCTTCAGGAGAATGCGTTGGTGCCCGCCACGCTGCTGGCGGGGATGCTAAGGGGAGCGGAGGCCTGGAACCCTGAGCGCACCGCCCGCCCCATCCCGCTCTGCCTCTGAGTCGCACGGAGGCGTCGGCGACCACTCACCTCCTGGCGAGAAGCGCCACAGCCGCCGTCAGCCCCTCGAGGAGAAGGCGAGCGTCTCCCCGTCCGTCCGCAGGAGGGGACCGTCTGCCCCCGGAGTCGCCGCTGCCGCCCGCCCGAGGACCGCAGCCGCTACTTGCGGACGCTCGGCGAGGCCGACAGCCATGGGAGCCCGACCGGTGGGGAGTGCTCCCTAGCGCGCAGGCGGCTCCGCTCGGCCCGGCAGCTAAGAGCCTGCGGCGCGGCGACCAGAGGACTGCAGCCACCACGGGGAGACGGAGCTGCCGTTGCGGCGAGGAGCACCCCAAGGACGTGGCACCGCCAGTGTCCGGCGCTGCAGGCCGCCATGGGGTAAGGATGTCGCGGGAGACACCGGGGCGGTGCCGAAGCGGGGGAGTGACAGTGGATACCCTCGAGAGCTGTTGCTGCTTAAGCGGGCGCTGCTGAATGTGCGTGGAGGCGAGTGGCTTTACTGGCTAGGTGAATAAGGAGCAGGAATCCTGCTGCGATCGATGACCTGATGAAAGAAAAGTGGGGCGCACGGTGATCTGCAGAGGTTTGCCTCTGCCGTAGCCACATTGGATCGCTGGAAGAGCCACCTTGGCTTCCAGGTCCCCACCGTGAGGACCTTCCCCATGTCTTTTAGGGGTGGTCAGTCCTGAAAACGACTGCTTTAAGCTCAGTGTGATAAGGTGAAACTTAAGAGCAGCGAAGGCTCGTTTTTAACTCTTCTGGAGTCTTCAGAGGATGTAAAACAAGGTGTGAATTTCCCAATAACATGAAGAAGGCTCTAGAGAAACATGCTTTACAGCAGGTCCCCCAAGTGAATTGGGATATCCACTTGCGGGTTTAAGTAAATTAGAAAGAATAAAATTAACCTGATCACATCTAATTTAGTATCTACAAGTAATATAGATACCTGTAAAAACTTTCCACAGTTGTATTCTTAGTAATTTGTTTAGTAAGATGAAAAAATAAATCTTTTGCTTGCCTGATAACCTCTTAATAGAATGTAAATTCATCCATGTTCAAAAGAAACAGAAATCCAGTATGATTTGGCTAACTGCAAGGTGGAGGCAGACTTCTAATGCATTAACAAGATGCTGGTTTTCTAAGACTATGACATAGTTCAGAGTATAAAAGTTATAACTCATGTCCTTTGTATTTTGGTCATTCAGGAATTAGAATGTGAAATCAATATAGTAATGTCGAAGTTAAAAGAACCTCCTCAAGCTGTTAAGGACACATAGAATTCTCCAATTTATTAACTTCCTTCCATGTAGGGTGATAACAGCTGCATCCTTGACTCTGTCCTAGTCACTGGGGCTCACTGTACAAGATGTAGGAAGGAATGACATCTTAGGCTAACTTTTATTTTCCTGTTGTTTTCCCTTACATTTGGAAAAAAAAAAACCCAAACAAACAAAATAAGCCCAAGATTGCAGCTGTCTACATAGTCAAGAAAGTGATAGTGTTTCAAAAACCTGCCAAAAGGCTAAAATGATGTTATAATGGTTTGGGGATATATTCTTAAAACTGCTAAGCAGGTACAGAATTATGTAGCTTTTTAAAATTCAAATAATGGAAAACATGTAATTTATTTTAAATCAGTATTGTGTTTGTAGATATATCAGTTAAGTGCATCATATTACAAATACAGAAAACTGCTGAAGAGGACCAAACTTTGTACATTTTACAGAATTAAATTGAACACTTCTGAAAACAAAAACCTGACTTACAAAAAAAATTCCTTAATTTCTCCATTTCATAAACTCCAGTACTGCCAGCATCCTTAGCATGGTATCTCCTTAATGAACAGTCCTTGTAGAAGGAGTGGAAATAATTCTAAGTACTGAAGGACTATAAAAAATATTTGGAGAAAGGATGTAAAGTTGGTGTCATGACTCCTAAGTAGTATCTTGGCATGTTAAGGTCAAGAAGACAAAACTTGCAAATATTTTGAAGACTCTTTAGACAATATAAATTGGGATATTGCAATATAGCATTCCTTTGTAGACTGTCTTTTAACAAGGTAGTCAAAACCAGCAATGTAGGTATTGTGTTAGTGATAAGGTCTCTGTTCTCTAATAGTGAGCAAGCGCATCCAAACCAGGGTCAGCGCCAGCTCTGTGAATCTATGGTTAAGTGTCAGACATTTGCTAATGCTCAGAGCAGAGGTCTTATTTAAGTAATTATTTTGTATTAGTATCTAAATGCAATTGCCCATGGATTTCAGACTATTTCTAGACCAGGATGTACTGGACTGTTAAAATTTGAGTTATAGTTCTCCCTCTGTCCTAGTTCTTCATGCCTGTTGCATAAAGAGAAGTTCTTATCAATAGTCACTGTTGAGTGATATACCCATTTTTTTTGTGCAGACCACACTGAATTCTTCAACAGGAAAACATTGATTTTTGTGTAAATGTCTTCAGTATGTTCTGTCATAGTTCATAATGTATTTTTGTATTGCTAATATTGAGAAACACAAAATTTGTCAGTATTGCACAATTGGTTATCTTTGAGCAGAAGTTTGATTATATTAAAAATCCTTAAGAAATAGATCTTTAGTAAACATAGTGTTGGTCTCTGTTGCATCAACTCCAGTCTGCAAAGTAATGGAACTGCATTTGAATGAAGTATTGATTTTCTGTAACAGCATCACAAATATGCTTCTGGCAACATTTTTTCTGGTGGCAAACAGTAGGGAATGCCAGTCATCATTAAAAAAATTTTCTAGGGAGGCTGTTTAAATATGCAATAGATCATGCTGCATTGCCAGGTACAAGCATATATTGACATTTCCAGCATCTTGTCATTAATTTTTTTTCCAACTACAGATATCAAGTTAGCTAACTTAATCAGTCAGTATCACTAGTTTTGACTAATGGCTTTTACCTGAATAAAGAGGTAAGAACTTGAAATATATAGTTCCTCTCAGGATTTTTTTCTTCTTCCATATACTTGCAAATGATTTGCAGGCACCATTTTGTCCATCTTTGTGGTTGCATTCTTTGTCAACATCTTGATCATTGTTTTCACTGAACTTGCCACTAAAAAGTGGGGACAAGAGAAGATGGGGGCAACTTTTTCCTGTTGTCTGTACTGCAGCACAAACGTTTGACTATGCAGTGAGCCACATCAGTACTGTAACCTAGCTGACTGCATGGCTGTATAAATACAGGGTTGGCACAAGAGAAGTGTCATTAAAGGTGAGATAGATCTATCTTTTGCTACAAGTGTCTGTTTAACTTGGCAGAAAGTATTTTTAAAATAAATAAATAATCCAGTCTCACAGCTATCCTTGTCCAAGTTTGCTGCTCAGTTTTGAAACTGAAGTCTGCGTTTTCCGAAGGGTTGGCAAACTCCCACTTCAACAGGCGTCCCCGTTAACAGCAACTTGGTCCTTCATGTAGAGCCGGCCATGCACATGGAAAATGTGTCTGCTTTTATACAATCCATTGAGCACCTCTGCCCAGGGAGGCGTGGCCAGTACCGCCCCACCAGAGGTTCCCAATCCCACCCTCTTGGTTATGTAAGTGCATCTCTTCTGCACATGTGTGAGAACTTCGGAAATCCCCTCACGCATGCGCAGTGTGTTTTAGGGGTCTTTCTTAATTGAGTCTGGGGGCGAGCCTTCCTCCCTTCACCATCACTTTCTCCTCCAAATGCCCTCGATGGACAATTAACCAATCACAGAACACCAATTAAAACAGTTTATACAGAAGTTCTCCCTCCAAGGACGAATTCACTGTTTTATCAGTGAACTTGGCAGGGAGAAATATAAACTACTGCAGGTGACTAGGGCCAAACACAGACCAAAAATATCAGCATAAATTCATCCTAGTACAACTAGTTATATTTTTCACTGGCTTGTGTGTAACTAAAAGAGTTAACTGGCAATTACACAGGGTTACTTTATCTTGGCTGAACTTATTTTCAGCTTCTAGATACTTTTTTCTAAGTACCTTTTCAACATCGCAGTATATGTCCCTTCCATGTCAATATTTGTTCTTGTTATTTTACAAAACATAGGAGGATTCCCTGCTTTAGCAAGCCTACTACCCAGACATCCAGAGCTCTCTGCATCTAGACATAGGAATTGGGTTCCTACCAGGAAATGATTGGCAGTGCTCAGGAAAAGGTGGTGTCTTGCTGGTTTGAGTCCTGGTTCTTCAGAAGCGCTGCACAGCTCAGATTGCAGCATGTCTGATTATGCACAATAGTAAATCTCCCAAGATCTTTGTGAAGTTTTCTGGAAAAAGGCACAGGTGCTCAAGCACATGGTTAAGTAATGATCCATTTTGATGAGATTTCTGTGAAAGGTGAGTGCTAAAGTCTAAATTCCCTAGTTACCTCACATCTGAATGCAAATGCTATCCATGTCTCTTACAACAGATCTTAATGGGCCATCCAAGATCTGAGATAATTTTTACTGATAATTAGGTATTTGCTGACCTTTAACATGAGATACAGCTTTTAAAAAAAGATCCTTCCTTTTTGTCCACGTTTAAATGAAAGCTACAATATGTCTATTATTGGAATGGATTGGAGGGCATTATAGGAACCTTTTTTATAACATCTGTAACTGACTTATCATTGGCAGGATTTGAGAATTAATATAATTCTGGAGCTAAGTTCTTAGACAAAAGAAAATAATCTACTACTTCCCCAATTTTTTTTACAAAGTACTGCCTTTACTTAGCATGAAAATAAGTTTAGAGTCCTTCTCTTCTGCTCCTCAGTAACATCCTTAAATCTTATATTTATAGGATACTGCTGCTCTTGAGTGCTTGTGGTAATCTTCAAATCGCTTGCACTAACTCAAGTATTACAGATAGGACCCAAGTTTAGATCTTGTAAAGATTGCCTTCTATTTCACCTTCTTGCTTGTCTTGTTACTCTTGCCACAAACCCATAGCTAAAACACAAAGAGTAAATTTATTTCCCTTACCTTGATAACCAGGATATCCCTGAAGCAACACTCGGGCCGAGGCACATAAGCGGAGCTGCAGGCACTGTAAAGTAAAATATACACAGGTATTTCCCCAAAAATGCCAAGGCAGTTGAAAGGATTCAAAAAGGTTTATTTTGAAGGCAAGGACACTAAAAACTTACGAAAACCTCACAGTGCTGCAAGACAGCACTGGGCTTCAGGGGAAAGGCAAATTCCTGCTCTCTTCTGATGCCAATTTTTACCCCAAACAAGGCACGGAAGAACTGCTCAGAGACAAAGTTTTTCAGTCTATAAGCAGGAGGTATTTATTTTACGACCGGGGAGCAACCAGGTCGCCCTGGACAAACTGCTCCACTCGAGACACTTACAATTAAGCTTTTTATACACTTTTTGCCAAGCAATTACATCACATATTATGAATATTCATTATCTTGCAACATCTACTTTTAATATTCATAACAGGCGGAGTTGAGGCGGAGTTGGAGGCGTGGTCACTAATTTAGGGAGAACTTCGGTGGTCGATCCGGTCTTACTTTATCATGAACCCAATGTCCTTTCATCATCATCTTCATAAACTTTTGAACCTTCCCTAATTTGGGTAGTATCCCGATGCATTTGGCAAGGACCTTCAGTATCTGGCAAGAGTGCCTCATCTCTTGACTTGTCTCTTTCCTTATCTCCTGTTGTTTTCCTTCCATATGTCCTTTTTGTGTGTGTTAGCATTTTAGTTCTTCCCGTCCCGTTCTTTCATGTCACAGCACCCTGCATTCTAGTGAATTTATTGCCTCTGCTATTTCCTAATACTGAGTTTTCCATGCTTTACCTAGAAGCCTGTATTCTGTGTTTAACTCTCTCTAATCCTTACATTGCTCTACTAGATTCGCTTTCCAGGTTTTACCTGGCTTCACTTCTAGGGCTCTTTTATTTTCTCTCTGTCCTCCCCCACCCTCTCCAGCTCGAGGAGGCCCTGTTTGAATGTTATCTCTCCTGCATACCAGAGGGTTCACTCACAGCTGTCCCTGCAACTTTCTCTGAAATGCAGAAGGGAAATGGAAAAAGGTTTCCTAAGTGAAACAAGTTCTAGCTTCCCATTACAAATTCTTCCAAAAGCACCTATCCCTACAGGCACTGTTGAACTCAGTCCATGCTAGAGAATCTCTGGCTACTGTTCACACAGGTTTATCAAGGATTATTCCCATCTGCAAGGTCACTTGAGTGTATTTACAGTCCTTCTCAACAGTCTCCTTCATATTCTCCAATTTAGTACTCCCACTAAGAAACCCCCCCATCTACTGCTCCCTGCCCCCCCACCATTGGAGGCACAAAAGGCAAAGATCACAGGTTGAGATAAGAACAATTTACTGGAAACAGCAATCAGATAAGAAAATGAACAGTAACAACAAAAATATTAATAATAAAAGCATACAAAAAAGAGAGTGATTCATGTGCAAAAATACCACAATACTGGATGACAATAAACAATACTGGATGACAATAAACAATACTGGATGGCTGCCTGGAGAAAGGGAAGGAACCCTTTCTCCTCAGAAGAGAGTCCCTTTCCCCCAGCCCTGGCAATGATGTGAGGTGGTATAGAATAACCTCCAGGTCTTAACCACAGTCCCCTCCCGGCTACTGCAAAAAATTAACCCTATCCTGGCCAGAACCAGGACACCCTTTTAATCCATTCCTCCCAACATGACCCGATCGCCACTGGTGGTTATCATTTGAGCAGTTACAGGAAATAAAGGTCAGGTTGGCAGGGAGCAGGGGCACACTGTCACACCAGGTCATTCAAGTACCGTGTAAGGAAAATAATTCCTGTTCATAAAAAGAAGTCATACTGAAATAACTCATCATCATCATGGTCAGGCTTCGTGAACGAAGATTTGGGAAGGCTCTATCCACATTTGTTACAGGCACGCTGGTGGCTTATGAGGCCAATACGAGACAGACATATCCGATTGCAAAAGGCACAGTAGAAAGACTCCTTAGATGATATATTCTGCAAGACACGGTTCTTTCTGTGTTACCTTTTCTCCTCAACAGTGATCCTGTGTGTGTTCTCAAAGGAGACAGCAGCGTTATAAATGGCGTGTCTCCAGGCCTCCCGATTTGAGGCCAGAGTAGACCAGTCATGGTGATCAATATGGCCAAGGCTGAGATGTTGTTTCAGGGAGTCCTTGTATCTTTTCTTCGGGATTCCTCTCATGCGGCAGCCAGTGGTAAGTTCACCATAAAGCAAGATCTTAGGGAGGCAGTGGTCCTTCATACTGGAGGTGTGCCCTGCCCATCGCAACTGTGTTCTCATCAACATGACCTCTATACTTGTGACTGCTGCTTGCTCTAGAACAGATGTATTGGTCACAAAATCTGACCAGTGGATGTTTAGGATTGTATGGAGGCAACGTTGATGGAAGCGTTCTAGGAGACGCAGGTGGTGGCGGTAGATGACCCATGATTCGGAACCATACAAGAGAGTAGACAGCACTATGGCTTTGTAAACACTGATCTTGGTGCTTTTCTTCAAGTGTTTATTACGCCATACTCTTTTGTGGAGTTTTCCAAAAGCACTATATGCCTTTGCTAACCTGTTGTCTATCTCTCCGTCAATCTTACCGTCCGAGGAGATGAGGCTACCTAGGTAATTAAACTGTTGGACTGATTTGAGCTCTGATTGGCCAATGGTGATGTGGGGATGATGGGGGACTTCCTGAGGTGCAGGTTGATGGAGAACCTCTTTCTTCTTTAAGCCCAAAGAGCTCAGCAGCATCTGCAAAGCAGGATGTTAAACGCTGCAGGGCTGCTTCTGTGTGGGCAACAAGGGCAGCGTCATCAGCATAAAACAGCTCCTGGACAAGATGGTTTAAGGTCTTGGTGTGGACCTTCAGTCGCCTTAGGTTGAATAGGCTTCCCTCAGTATGACATGGAATGTAGATACTGTCCTGATCATCGAGGTCTGCCGTGGCCCTTTGGAGCATCATGCTGAAAAAGACTGTGAATAGAGTAGGAGCGAGAACGCAGCCTTGTTTCACACCATTCTTAATTAAAAAGGGCTCAGAAAGTGTGTTACCATATCTGACTTGGCCGTGTTGATCCTCATGGAGTGAGACGATCATTTTAAGGAACTTGGGGGGACATCCTAAACTTTCCAAAATCTGCCACAGACCTTTTCTGCTCACAGTATCGAAAGCCTTGGTGAGGTTGACAAAGGTTACATAAAGACCTTTGTTCTGTTCCCTACACTTCTCTTGCAGTTGTCTGAGAACAAATACCATGTCTGTGGTACTCCTGTTGGCTCTGAAACCACACTGACTTTCAGGTAGAATTCCTTCTACTATAGTGGGTATTAGTCTGTTCAAGAGTATTCTTGCCAGGATTTTGCCAGCAATGGAGAGCAGATTAATACCACAGTAGTTTGAGCAATCTGATTTAATTCCTTTCTTCTTATACAAAGTGATGATGACTGCATCACGAAGGTCTGATGGTAGTTCGCTGAGTTCCCAACAGCGCACCACAAACTCGTGAAATTTGGTGTGGAGTGCACGGCCCCCATGTTTCCAGACTTCCGGTGGAATTCCATCAACCCCAGCTGCCTTGCCAATTTTCACCTGCTGTATGACCTTGAGGGTTTCTCCTAAAGTGGGGGCAGTATCCAATTCATACTTCACCGGTTGTTGTGTGATGGACTGAATTGCTGAGTCTTGGACTACACGACTGGTACTGAAAAGAGTCTGTAAGTGTTCAGACCATCGATTCAGAATGGAGGTTTTATCTGTTAGAAGCGTTTGACCATCAGCGCTGAGTAGAGGGCTTTTTACCTGGTATGTATGCCTGTATGCTGTTTTCAGGGCCTCATAGAAACCTTTGTGATCACCCGTATCTGTGCATAATTGAGTTTTTTCAGCTAGATCGATCCACCACTTGTTCTGGATGTCACAGAGTTTCTGTTGGAACTTGCTGCATGCGAGACGAAAGGTTGTTTTTCTTGCGTGACAGGATGGCAGTGCAAGGTGTGCTTGGTGGGCAGTTCTCTTCTTCCTCAACAGGTCCTGGATTTCTTGATTGTTTTCGTCAAACCAGTCCTTGTTCTTCTTGAGGGAGAACCCTAAGGATTCTTCAGAGGATTGCAGGATGCTGTTTTTAATATGGTGCCAAATTGTTTCAGGAGAGGAATCTGCAGAATCTGTGGAGTGGTTTTCGTTTTCAAGCCTAGTTTGAAGGTTAACCTGGAATCTCTCTCTTACTGTGGCTGATTGGAGATTGTTAACTTGGAGTCTTCTCCTTGGGATATTGCCCCTTTTAGGTTTGAATTTGAAATTGAAGCTGAGTTTACAGTGCACAAACCGATGGTCTGTTTGGCATTCTGCACTGGGCATCACACGGGTATGGTGGACATCGCGAACATCTCTCCGTCGCACCAGGACATAATTGGTGAGGTGCCAATGCTTAGATCTGGGGTGCATCCAGGTAGTCTTCAGAGTATCTTTCTGCTGAAAGATAGTATTAGTGATGGTGAGCTGTTGCTCTGCACAGAATTCTATCAGAAGTCGACCATTATCGTTGCAGTTTCCAACACCATGCTTGCCTAATATTCCTTTCCAGACTTCAAAATTTTTACCTACTCTGGTGTTGAAATCACCAAGGATAATGATCTTATCATCTGCAGGCACCTTTTGGGTAAGGTGGCGCAGGTCAGTGTAAAATTTATCTTTTTCAGCAGGGTCAGCTTGGAGAGTTGGGGCATATATACTAAAGACGACAACGTGTTGTTTATTGTGGAGTGGAAGGCATAGGGAGATAATGCGGTCAGAGTGACCTGTCGGCAGATTTTCGAGTTTAGGAACTATGGAGTTTTTGATCATGAAACCGACACCTGAGAGATGTTTTTCAGTTCTGGGCTTACCTGACCAAAAGAGTGTGTAACCGGTACCATGTTCTCTGAGGCTGCCTTCCTCGTGAAGGTGAACTTCACTGAGAGCAGCTATGTTGATGTTAAGACGAGTCAGTTCATGGGCGATTAGGGCAGAACGACGCTCAGGACATCCGGTATCTGCAGAATTGAGTATGGTTCTGATATTCCATCATGCTAGAGTTAATTTAGGTACACCTTTGGAGGCAGGTGCATGCCTCTGTCTTTTGATCTTTGTGCGACCGCATTGGAAGAAGATGCCTGTTTGTCTGCGGTTAACCAACCAGGTGAAGGTGGAGATGAGCTTTGTTTAGGCCACCTTTTCTAGGCCCCTCTCCGAGTGGAGCAAGCAGTGCTGTCCTTGAAAAGGCTGCTTGGTCGTTCAGGGTGCTGCCCCAAGAGACTGTCATCTCCGGTCAGTCTCAAATGACCAATATCCTGAACTGCCTGCATGCAGGGTTGGGTCTGCGGCTTCCAGTGCACCTTTCACCTGCCGTTTCGACCCTCACCCGTCACTACAGGACTTTTTCCATGTGGGTAAAGCCTTCAAGCCTGCACAATGGATTTTTTAGGTGAGATGCAGTATGCGCGGAACTGAACCCACCCTTTAATCCTAAGGTTCATCTGAGAGCGAACTTGGATGGTGGCAGCGAGGTCCTCAGGACATAGGTTTAATTAGAGTAACCTTTTCTTAGATGGATGGCCTTACAGGGCTAAGTGAGCTCCATCTGCCTGGGTTTGGGATTAGAGTTGTTCTTCTCCTAGGATGATTGCCAGAAGGCTAATGAGCTCATCCTGCCCAAGGATGTATTGTATCTGACCCTATGGTTTTGACCTGTCTGGCATGGGCGACCCTACCGAAGGCATGTACCATCGCCAACATAGCTTGCAACCGCATAGGATTACACAGGCTACGCTCCTACTATTAAAACGATTAGGGCAAGTCTTACACTTCCTACTTTTCTGCCACCTGTCTATATTCAATACCAGGGAAACACCCAGGGAAACACCCTTTGTCCTGATCAGCCTTTCAGGATGTAACGAATATATCCAGAACATACCGAACCTGGGCAGTAGCCGCAGGTGAACCAAAAACAAACAAATGAACAAAACTGTTCTGGCCACCGTACCCACCTAGGGTTCGAGTACCTCTTCAGGCCCAAGTCCGGCCTAGATCCCCAACTCCCAGAGGAAACCATTATCCATCCTGACCTTATCCTCCCCCCACCATGTTACCACATATCTTCCTGCCCAACCTCTCGTCCGAGGACACCCACAGCCCGCCCAGTACCCTTTCCCTCCCCCGCCCCCTCTCCCCTCCCTCAAACCAGACCAACAAACCTCTGTGTGCTCCGAGGCTTCCACTCTTCTCTCTCTCTCCTTTCTCACGAGGGCACAAAGCCAGACCGGCGAAGCTCCCTCTCCCCTTTCCCTGCTGGGGGTGAGGGGCCCGGGGGCGAGGCGGCCCCCCGTGGCCCCCGTGGGCCCTGGGGCGGCCTCCCTGGGCCCGGGGGCTGCCCCCCACTGGCCCGGGGGCAGGCCTGGGGGCAGCCCCCAGGGTGGACCAGGGGGCAGGCCCGGGGGTGGCCCCGGGGCCCGCGGGGGCTTCCGGGGGGGGCGACGGACCCCTGCGGAGCTGCGTGGGCTTCCAGGGCGGGCTTCAGGGGGAGGAGGTCGGACCCCCGTGGAGCCGCGCGGGTTTCTGGGGGACCCCCGCGGAGCCACTGAAATAACTAACTAGATGTTAAAAAGCACTGGTTGCTGGTCTTTGATCAGATGTTTTCTAACTGTAGTAGCATGTATTTATTACTGGAATATTTTTATTGAACTATGAAATATAGACCTTTAATGTAGGCAATTCCCATTTTGCGTGAAATAAGAAAATTCCAGTTTTATCTGTCACACAGGCACCTGAACCAACATTTATGCACAAACTGTAAGGTGTGCATTTTGTTGCTTAGTTTGTCAAAATGCTGGGCAGTTTCCTGAGATCCGATGGTTCCTGAAATTACACTTAAAATCACAGAATCGCTGAATCAATTAGGTTGGAAAAGACTTCTGAGATTGTCGAGTTCAACCTTTGGCCGAACACCACCATGTCAACTAGACCATGGCACTAAGTGCCATGTCCAGTCTTTTCTTAAGCATCTCCAGGGATGGTGACACCATCACCTCCTTGGGCAGTCCGTTTTAATGCTTAACAACCCTTTCTGTGAAGAAATTCCTCCTAATGTCCAACCTGAACCTCCCCCAGTGCAACCTGAGGCTATGACCACTTCTCCTGTCTAGTTGCCTGAGAGAAGAGACTGACCCCCACCTTACTTCAATCTGCTTTCAGGTAATTGTAGAGAGTGATAAGGTCATCCCTGAGGCTCCTTTTCTCCAGGCTAAATAACCCCAACTCCCTCAACTGCTCCTCATAGGACATACCCTCTAGACACTTCACCAGCTTTGTTGCCCTTCTCTGGACATACTCCAGCACCTCAATGTCCTTCCTGAATTGAGGGGCCCAGACCTGGACACAGTACTCAAGGTGCAGCCTCACCAGTGCCGAGTACAGGGGGACAATCACTTCCCTGGTCCTGCTGGTCACACTATTTTTGATACAAACCAGGATGCCATTGACCTTCTTGGTCACATGGGCACAGTGCTGGTTCATGTTCAGCAGGTTGTTGACTGGCATCCCCAGGTCCTTCTCCACTGGGCCACTTTCCAACCCCATCCTATAGTGCTGCATGGGGTTATTGTGGTCAAAGTGTAGGACCTTGCACTTGGTCTTGTTGAACCTCATACCATTGGTCTTGGCCCATCTATCCAGTTTGTCCAGATCACCACTAGTGACCAGACACCAACTGGATGCAACACCTTTCACTATCATTCTCTGGGCCCAACCATTCAGCCAGTTCTTAACCCAGTGAAGATTGCACCTGTCCAAGCTGTGGGCTGCCAGTTTTTCCAGGAATATGCTATGGGACACAATGTCAAAGGCTTTGCTGAAGTCCAGGTAGACAACATCCACAGCCTTTCCCTCATCCACTAACTGGGTCACTATATTAGGGAGGGTTACTCTATCAGGGAATGTCCGAGATATACAGACACATGAAAAACAGACACCGTTGCTAGCTCAACAAAAACCAATATTTATTACAAAAGGTGATCAAGAAAACGAACAAACCCAAAAGGGAAGAAAGAGGAGAGGAATAAACCCCCAGCACGACCTCCCCAGTTACCCAGTTGTTGCCTATAAAGTTATCTTACCGACCTAGCACACCTATAATTACCCATAGCAGAAGCGGCATCCTCAGAGAGTCAGTAAGTTAACAAGCTGGGAAGCATCCCTGCCAAAAGGCAATGTTGTCCTTGAAGTAAAGCTAGTTCAAGCCAAGAAAGCACTATCTGCTTTTTAAACAATTAATTGAGAGACCACAACCTCCCAGGTGTGGTCAGCACCGCCCAGCCAGAGGCCCTCAGTCCCACCTCCCGGTTATGTAAGTGCACCTCTTCTGCGCATGCGTGAGAACTTCAAAAATCCCCGCACGCATGCGCAGTGTGTTTTAGGGGTCTATCTTAATTGAGTCTGGGGCTGAGCCTTCCTCACTTCATCATCACTTTCTCCTCCAAATGCCCTTGACGGACAAGCAAACAATCACAGGGTACCAATTAAAACAGTTTATGCAAGAAGCTCTCTTCAAGAACAACTTTCCTGCTTATCAGTGCTTGTTTTCCCATAACTTGACAGGGAAAGAGCAAAGTTTTCACAGGTGGCAGGGCCAAACACAGACCAAAAGTATCAGCATAAATTCACCCTGGTACAGTCACCTAGTCATAAAAGGAGATCAGGTTGGTCAGGCAGGACCTGCCTTTCCTATATCTGTACTGTCTGATCCCTTGGTTGTCCTGTATGTGCCGTTTGATGGCACTCCCAACAAGAAAACTAACTTCAATTGGGGTAAAGCCCTATCTGCTATCCTGGGGTTAGAACTACAGTAATTATAGGTGCCTTTCTGAGGTATATACTATATTTTAAAGTATCCTTTGCAAACTAGTTGATACTGTAGTTCCAGCAAAACTAACAGGATACTTTGTTTTTTCCAGCCTCCACCAGTGCATTCAAAGCAAGGGCATGAGCTGTCAGTGAAGAAATGTTTATTTGTTATTTGGATAGCGATACCCAAGGCTAGTACTGATGCAACCATTCTGCTTTCAGCATGGTCATTCTTTCTATGAGCTACTCATCAGTGAGATAGTCTAGTCTAGGTATGACCATTCCTCTCCAGCAGCTGAGGCCTGTCCCCATGACACAGTACTTGGCACAATCCCTTGGTTGACATTTACTGCGCAGACTTGTGTAACTATTCCCACATCAGCCGCTGTAGCAGGCTGTGCAGGGCACCATTTGTTCCAGGCACAGTGTATGGTGATGCCTAAAGAAAATTTAGGGAGAAAAAACTCTGAGGCAAATTAGTTTTGGAGGTGAGATAAGGAAAGGGTTTTTTAATTTGTGCCTAGGCATAAGACCAAGCTGGCAGCCTCTGTTTTGTCTTCTGTGTCGGCAGACCTCGCTCCCGCCGCGTTCCCTGACTTGGTGCAGCTCTCTTTCCCTATTAGGGCTTTCTTGTACTGTTTTTTCCACTCAGACCGTGTTAAAAGAAGTAGAAACAATTCTGCAAGTGGAATCTGTTCCCATTTTTCCTCTCTATATAGCATCATAACAAGTTGTATTATGGTTCCTGTATGAAGGCCACACATTCATAGATAACCAACACAGTTCTTGCTTCTTTAAAGGTATTTCAAGTTTAGTTGAACTGTCCCAATCGTGCAAAATTAGGGCTTAAGAAGGGTCCTCTGGAATTTTTCTCCTGGATTGTGTACTACCCATGCCGATTAATAGACAAAGAAAAACTTTTCACTACAGGACTCGAACTCACCAGTTAGGGATTATAAAACCAGTGCTCTAAGCACTTAGCTATGGAGCCACCCCTGGTTCCCCACAGAAACAGAGCTCTATGAGAGACATCCCTCTCTTTCCAATCAGCCCCAGGTCGATACACGAAACTCAAAACTTCACCGAGTTTACCCCATCGGCCCCAGACCGAAAAATGAAACTGCTCTGTTCAGAATTTAGGCAGTCCAACTGTCTCCAAACTTCCCAGGAAACACAAAAACTCTTTTGCAGCTGCTAATAAAAAGGTACCTTTTTCCCTTATTTTCACCTTTTCTTACCTCACCTCCTTGCGGGGTTCTGGGGAGCTGGTTTTCTCAGACCAGTGCAGGAATTGTGTCAAATAAATGCCAACTTTTAGGATTCCTGCATGATGAAATGTCCCATCTGAAGAAGTCCAGGTCCGGTTTTCCCCGTATGGGCCTGGCTTACGTAAAAATCGTGGGGAATACTGGGTAAATCTGGACCCTTCCTTGGTTACAAACTGGTCACCAAGGAAGGCCTAGACCAAACTACCACAAGTGGTCATACTAGTATATCCAAAAATGGATTGTGCTCTGTGTACTTGCTGTGAATCTCACCATTATGGTGGGAAGTTGTTGGAGGAAATGGGATTTGGAGCTACCTTGAGTGATCTGACAAGCAAACTGCTCCAGAGGCCCATCAGGGACAGGATTTGGGTGTCCAGTCTTAAGAGGAATCTCAGAACCTCTTTGACATACATGTGGTGTGAACAATCAAGGAAACAGAGATCTGTCACTTCCAGTTATAGTTCAATATAGAGGCAACCACTGCTTCCAAAATTAAATGTTTACTAGGCTGTAAGTTATCAAAAGGAAGGAAGGAACTTGCTGGTATGGTAACAGCATACTCAAAGTGAATTAAAGAGGTTTTATAGTTCCTGCAGTACTCAGTGGGATGTTTCAAATTGATTTGTTACTTATAAATATAAAATTGATTTGTTTACCTTTCTAGGAGACTAATTCAGTTCTTTGATGCAAATGAAATAATTAAATTCACATCTTGTGATGTGGACCAATGATTCTATTTGAAACTTAGCACGCAGTTGTAGCAGTCTTGAAGGGATTGCGATTTGTCTAAAGATTAGTTGATGGTGATAGTGATGAAATGCATGTTTATTCAGCGTGTCTCATTCTACTCACTCCATATGTAAGTTCTGATACTTCCACTGGTGCTGGTGAAGGCATGACTTCAGCTTTGCATTTTCACATGTAGAAGGCATGTCAATATTAGTAACTTGGAGATGCAGAAAAAGATGAGGTGACCTTGGTTGATGGAGTTAGAAGTAGTAAGAGGGCATGATCATTTCTGTATGAAGACCTGAAAAGAAACAAATGGAAGTTTAAAGTCAATGTCGCCTAAAAGACCATGGAGAAAAAAGACTCCAGGCCAATTTATTGTATACGATAAAGAGAGCAGGTCCTTTAATGAGTCTGTAGGTCCAGAGGAATACATACCATGCATGTCAACACAGACAGTGGTTCTGTGATTTTATAATAAGGTCCATCCAATCCCAGATCTGTCCACCCCTGGTTCTACTCCATTCTGCTCCCTGACACACCCCTTTGGGAATTGGGTCTGGGGGCATTTGGGACCCCTTCTTCATCATCTTCATCTTCTTCAAAGCACGTACAGTCCTTGGAGTTCCTCCAAAGTTCTGGACTTGAAGGTCGCTGTGTCTGTGTGATATCTTCTGGTCCAGGCCTTAGGGTGTTTTCCTACAATTCTACCTTGAAAAGAAGATTAAACACACTAATGGGATTTAGAGGGATTGATAAAGGGTAAGGGATATAATACAGTTACATTAAAATCTACATTTATTACAAACTACTTCTAAAATCTATAAAAGTTAAAAAATCCAAAAAAAGTTCTGAGGCATCACCAATAAAGAAGGTAATGAATGTCGCAGTGTATGAGACGGACACAGCAAGCTGGATGCTGAATCGTTTATTAGACAAAGAAATCATGCTTATATGTTCTCAATACACTTTGATCTTATACATTGACAGATTTATAGTTTTGTTTTTCTACATGACTAAAATAAGTAAGGTCCATCTGGAGATCCTAATCTATTGTTTGTCTCTGGTTGTCCATGTCGTTCCTGTTTATCTGCACACACAGCATTCCATCCTCTGGGTCAGAACATGGTCAAAACATCTTGTCAAAGTTTTCCAGCATGTTTGTATCATGTATTTAGGTTAACCAATGTCTACAATTCCCCCTTTCTGTTTTTAACAATAAGTTCATCATAACTTGGTTATGAGTTCACCACATACCTTTAGCAACTTGAATCACAAAAGTAATTACAATCATGCAGATAATAAACATCAAAATTGCAATTCCAATAAAGGTCCAAGTTCTCAAATTTAATCCAGTAAACCAGTTTTTTGGATTTATCCATGATACATCATCCTTAAGAGTTTGTAAAACTGACTGAGTTTGTAGTTGTTATGGTTGTTGTAATTGATCCTTTAATTGGAACTTCAAAGTTTTTACATGTCCCTGTAAGGATGTGTCAAAGGCACCCTGAATGTATTGCTTGACTAGGTCCCAATTGTGTACACTTTCATTTCTGGGCAATAAGCCCTTCAGAGTGCTCCGCCAGGGGGCCCCCATATATGGCTGACATGTATCCCTTGTGGTTGGCAAGTGGTTTCATCACTTTCGCAGGTAATTTAATGATACGGTTTAAAGTGTAACTCGGTCTCATACTGTAGTCCTGATGCACTTTGATAGGCACTTACATTTGGAATTTAAGCTAGTTGTTATTTAGTTAATGCTCGATAGACATATTTTTACCTCATCAATTTCACAAAAATTCACAAAAATTTTAACATTTTTCCACTGTTCTAGGGGTTTTCCATTAATACATCACTAATTTTTGTCATCAAGTTTTTTGACAAAAATTTTAAATTTAACAAACATTCTCTTCCCCTAATTTTATTGTATAAAAAAAATCACATTCATTTGTTTGTTCAACTTGTTTCCTCAACTTGTTTTGCCCCTTCATTACCTATTTATTCATCTTATTTGTTTGTTTAATTGTTTATTCATCTGACCATTTTACCTACTCTATAACACCAAAAATCCTAACAAACAGTTACTTCAAATTTTATCACCCTCACACAATCATTTTTTGTTTTCTTCTTAAACTCAACCCTAAAACTAAGACAACCTAAACCTACTTTTCCCCCTATAAACCCTCTAAGTTACTTTAACAATCCTCAAAATGCACTTCACTGATTAATAAACCCAAACTTCTTTCTTTCAATATCTTCAGAAAAAAAGGAATTAAACCTTTATCCCCAACTCCCAAAGCTGGTATTTTAATTAAACTACTTTCTGAATTATATTATTCTCTAAACTGCCTGAATCGCCCCCTGAGATAACCCTCGTGCAAACTCTAAGACAACAAACAAAGTCAGCAACAGACCCCAACCCGCAACCAAAAACTGCCCCACTCCCCAGGAATAAAACATAACTGCACCTTCAAAATCTAATCGAACAGAAGACACACCCCCACTATCCACCGTACTCATCCCCAACCACTGAGGTCCAGACAACCCTATAGCAAACACCCCTCCAACCAATGCCAAAACTAAACCCACACCATATCCAACAACTCGTCAATCTCCTCAAGCTTCAGGAAAAGGATCTGCCACCAATGACACCGAGTACACAAAAACCACTAACATCCCACCTAAATATACCAAAAACAATACTAATGACACGAAAGACACCCCCAAACTCATTAGCCATCCACACCCTACAACAGACACCAATACCAACCATACTACCGCATAATAAGGAGCTTGCTTTTGAAATTCCCAGTCACATTGTAAACTAATGTGAGTGTGCAAAGCATCCTGTCTGTCTCCCAATCATATCACTGCTGCCTCTAAGACTTCTAGTCTTACCATAATTTCTTCATCTATTGTTTCTTGTGTTCCAAATTCCTTTGTAACATTCCCAAGAGCCTCACTAACTGTTTTTGCAGTTTGTATGGATGTGGCAAGGAAGCAACAGCTACAGATGCAGTCACTAGTATAATTATCACAGAAATCAGTGCAAACAGAAACTAGCCCAAAAAAAACGTTTAGACCTTTTCCCTTTTGTTTCTTCCTCTAAGATTTGAACTATCTGTTCCAGACCCCCTTCTCCTTCCCATTTATGCGTTAAATTCACAGGAATCCATACATCAGTCCTCCTTTTAAAAGGCAATAAAACCATGTGAGGAATAATGTCCTGAGGCTGAACACATTTTAAAAACTGTTTGCACAGAAGTTATCTGAAACAAAGAATCATTTTGTATAAGAGTAACATTTTCCAGTAAACCAAATATATATGGATGTGAGGTACAAATAATAGAATGATTAAGATTAATAGAATAAAACACTAAAGACTGATTATGACGTTGATTAGTACGATTTACGAAAGGAAGACCTAAGCGCCAAAGGTTATATTTAACTGTAGATTGATTGAAAGAATCGTTTAACAATAACTGAAGCACTGGACCTGAAAAACCCCCATTTCTCCATGCAAAGTTACTAATATATGTTCCATTAGGTCCCCAATCAATAACCTGTCCATATGACATGTTAAACAAACGAGGTTACTTGCCTAGACAAGGTTTCCATTGTAATTGCTGTAAAGATGTATATTTTGGGGGAAAACAGTTTAGAAGAGGGGGATGTCCACTAATATTTACATAATCTCCCACTACTCCAGGTAAATCTATCTGAGTATAATTTTCTGATCTCTGGAAATTTGATGTCCAACTATGTGCGGATATGCTATAAAAGACAGGTGGTGATTTGATTGATTTTTTTTTACACAAATAGGTGGCATGTCAGCATAAAAAGTCATATTAAACATTGTCAGATTCTCATGCAGATCCTTACATGTGGGTTTGATCCAAAATCTTCCAACCCATTTAGTGTCGGAATTGCTCAGGGGCATTTCTGCATCCCACCATATAAGAGGTCGAAACAGCGATGGGTCAAGTACATGCACCCAATAAACATCCATCTGTATCATTGGTAATTGTACCAAGAGTATGGTGGTGATGATTTCCATAACTGTTCCATCTGCCTCTTTAACCATCCTTGTTGACATTCACTGGACGAATTCTTTTCGCTGGTAGCCAATACGGTCCTGTCGAAAGAGAAACACAACCGTAACCTCGACCCTATGTTAACAAAGGTACTGGTCCAATCCACTGATCAGATTAAAGATCCTTATACATAACATATGGTTTTTGTGTATGTGGTTCTGATAAGAATCGTCGTTCATGAGCTATAAGAGAATCAAAAGCAGAGACATTCAAAAAATTCAAAACATACTGTGCTTTAAGTAGTCTTTCATGTGGGGACATCACAACTCCCCCTTTCTGTTTTTCTAACGTGTTTCAGGCTGCCATGGGCTCGTTCAACAATGGCTTGCCCCGTAGGTGAGTGTGGAATACCTGTAACATGTTTGATACCCCAGTCATTAAAAAATCTGTGTAGTGCTCCCTAGGTATATGCAGGTCCATTGTCAGTTTTGACCATATTTGGCAATCCCAAAACTGCAATAACTCGAAGAAGGTGAAGGCAAACATCTTTGGCCTTTTCACCTGCATGTTCAGTTGCAACTAGGAAAGAGGAAAACGTATCAACAGTAACATGAACACAGTTTACCAAATTCAGGGATATGAGTAACATCTACTTGCCATATTTCATTCACACGGAGCCCTCGAGGATTTGCTCCAGTCTGAGAAGGCAAAGGTGTTACCTTTTGGCAGTCCGGGCACATATTTACAATTTCACAAGTTTGCGAAGTAGTGATCTGAAAAGTCTTCTGAAGCGCCTGAGCATTTTGATGATAAAAACAATGCGAAAACCGAGCTTGTTCAAGAATATGAGGAACTTGTGCCACAGCTGCTGTAAGTTCATCTGCAAGTCAATCTCCTTCAACAATAGTTCCCGGTAGTGTGTGATCTAATGTGAAAAGCATAAAACCTGCACTTCCTTTGAGAGATTAAGAGAAACAAAGCTTTAAGAAGGTCATATAATATTCTGTTGTGTACTTCTTTTACAAAGCTAAATTCTAAAGTTGTAAAATACCACATACATAAAAAGAATCTGAAACAATATTTACAACCTCATTGTCAAAGGGTCAAAACACTTCAAGTGCTGCTCTGAGTTCTACCATTTGTGTAGAACCCTCTTGTTTGACAATGTGTGAATTCCAATCATCATCACTTTCTCTCTTCCACACAACTACTGCTTTATGTGATTTACATGAACCATCAATAAAGACAGCAACAGCGCTGGTAATGGGTGAATCAGAACAGATAGGAGAATCTGATAATTGTAAATTAGGAAGAGATTGTAACAATTTATGTGAAGGTAAAGAATAAATAATAAATAATTTACCCTAAGAAATCCTCGAATGCAATCTGAATTGGCATTGATGTTTACAATAAAAACTCCAAATATTGTTTTGGAACAGGAATGTAGATAACATCTGCATCTGCCCACCAACTCACATGTTCTGATTCTGCTTTCATGAGCAATTCTGCCCACATTTTGACTCGTGACCATACGGTTTTTGGAGAGGTGTGCTCTAAAAATGACCATTCAATGCAGATGAGTTCATTTCCTTTCAATTGGCCTATTAACACAAAAGAATGAAATGTAGCATTAATTAAAAAACAACATAGCTGCAAAGTAGGAACAAACTGTCCAGTAAATGTATTCTGAATTTTTTCTGATACCAATTGTAAACATTTCCTACCTCTAGGGGTCATTTCTCTAGGAAAATTTAAATCTGCGTCGCCTTTTAATAGTGAAAACAGAGGAGACAAATCTTCCATAGTTATTCCCAACATAGACCTGACCCAATTGATTGTGCCTAAAAGCTTTTGTAAATCATTTAAAGTTGAAATAGTAAACTGAATGTTCAACTTTTGAGGTCTAACTATGTGTTGCAGCAAAAGCCACCCCAAATATTTACAAGGGGGTTCCGCTTGAATTTTTTCTGGAACCAATTTCAACCCACACCTCTCCAATTCGAATTTACAATGTGCAAAAACTACCTGCGTATCAGATTCAATATGAGTTGAAATTAAGATATCATCCATATAATGATAAATGATAGCATCAGGATACATTGTTCGAGTGGGTTGTATGGCAGAACGAACCACAAATTGACAAATGGTAGGGTTATTTTTCATGCCCTGCTGTAAAACAGTCCATTCATATCTGTCCATGGGTCCCTGATTATTGATTGCCAGAACAGAAAATGCAAAGTGTTTGCAGTCATCAGGATGTAACAAAATAGTAACAAAGCAATCCTTTAGGTCAATTACATACAGTGACCAATCCTCAGGAATTACAGAGGGGTTTGGAATTCCAGGTTGTAAAGGACCCATATTTTCCATTACATTTTTACAACTCTTAAATCTTGCAACTATCGCCATTTACCTGATTTTTTTGGTATTACAAAAATTGGTGTATTCCAAGGGCTAGTTGAGGGATGAATGTGACCTGCAGCCAATTGTTCTGCTACTAATTCCTTTGCTTTTTGCAGCCTCTCTCCCTTCAAAGGCCATTGATCAACCCACACTGGTTTCTCAGTAAGCCAGGTTTATTTAAGGCAAGGCTACTTAACTTCAGTAGTTGTTTTTATAAATTTGTTGTCAAAGACAATCCCCATTGCTTCAATAAATCCCAATCCCATAGAGTGCATGAACTGTCAAGGACAAAGGGAAGAATATACCCATTTTGTCCATCTGGTCCAGTCACATGCAACAGTTTTAGGGATTGCATAGGTATAGCAGTACCCCCAATCCCTTCCACTGTAGCTACAGATGCTACGAGAGGCCATTCTTGCGGCCAGTCCTTTTTTGCTATGATAGTGATGTCAGCACCAGTGTCAACTAAGCCTTGAAATACTCTATCATTAATTTTCACCGATAACATAGGTCTCTCATCTGTAACCGATTGTGTCCAAAAGACCTGAGGAGTGTTGGAACTACCAAAACCCCCTGTACCCCTTTGCTGAATATTTGACGGAATTGATGACAAGAGGTCTGGTATGGGAACGAGTTGAGCAATTTTTTGTCCAGCAGGTATGTTACAGGGAGGTCTTGGTGTCCACACTATGATCTTTGCAATCCCTTTGTAATCTTTATTGATTACTCCAGGCAAAACAAAAAGTCCCTGTTTTGTAGTTAATGAGCATCCTAGCAGCAAGGCATGGGTGCAGAAAGGAAGCGGTCCCTTTAAGGTTGTGGGAATAAGGGTAACAGAGCAATCCTCTATGTGCACAGCAGTTGCTGTAATTACATCCATGCCAGTACTGCCTGTGGTTGCTTTGGAATAGGATTGAATTCCTCTGCAATTTGTAACGTCATGACCCTGTTGTTTTTCAGGGTGCCGGACCAGACACTTCTCCTCCCATTTCCTGAATTCAATAAGGGTTTTCCTTCTTTGTCAAATTTTGAATGACGTCAATTAGCCCAATGAAATCCTTTCTTACAATTGGGACATAATTTGGTAGGGGACTTACCTCCTTTCCCAATCTTGTGTGGACAATTTCACAAGATGTGCCCTTCCCTTCCACACCCATAACAAGTAACTGCCACCTTGTTGACTGTTAAATGTTGTGTTAGGGCTGTCGCTAACATGTCAGCCTTAAATTGTTCAGTACCAATATGAGTGCAAGCCCTTATATAATCGGTCAGTGTTGGTGATTTCATACTACTACAGAGGGGCTCTAGGACCCTGCGGCAATCCGCATTAGCATTTTCAACTGCAAGTTGTTTTAGCAGAGCCTCAGTGGCTTCCGCAACATCTACCTGACGTTCTATAGCTCGTTGTAATCCATCGATAAACTGAATAAAAGGTTCTTGAGGTCCCTGTCGTATCGCAAAGACCAAATCAACCTTTCTTGTATTTGGTATTTTACAAAAGGCCTTAAGTGATAATTTAGCAACTAATTGTAACAATTCTTTAGTAAAATGAACCTGAACATCTGCAGAAGTAAATTGCCCTTTGCTTAATAATTGATCAGGATTTATGGCATTTCCCCCTTGCATTAATAAAGTAGCCTGTGCCAAACACAAATCCTTATATTCCACCGACCACACAGTATATTGACTAGTGGTAAGAATAAGCTTAAAAATAACTTTCCAATCATGTGGTACCAATAAGTACACCTCAGAGATTGTTTCCAACAAATTTTCCATACATGTTGACTCCAAACCATTATCAGTAACAGTACGCCGCAATTCCTTAATTAAATCATAAGTAATATTTTCATGCCGAGGTGCCTGCCCCGGTGTAACAAGGACTGGCATGGCACATAGCACATCCTCATCTCTATTATTAATAATATCTCACAAGGATATTTGTACTTTACAACTATAAAGACCCGAAAGACCCACGGGATGACTCCAACCCTCAGTCTTGCCAGCATACGGCAGTGGTTACCTGCCAGCTTCCAACCCCCAACGTGATTTGTTAATAATATCTTCAACTGTGGGAGTTGTCGCTGTCAATTCTTGTAAAGGTATTAACGATGGGTACAAGTCAGGCTCCTGCTCAGGATCAACAAAGCCAGGATCAAAAGGATTAAAAGGGGGGTCATCATCATCTAGTTGAAGCAGCTCTGCCTTTTTTTGATTAATGTCAGATTTTGACCCACTATCTCTGTTTTCAACATTGCATGGAACCACAGCGTAAATATGTTCAGAATCGGGTACCTTTAAATCAGTTCCGTCAGTATCTCTTAATTTGATCAAGTCCAGAGCTGGTTCATTCGACAAACTGTCACTCCAGGAATCTGATTTAGCACTCGGTCGAAGAGAATGCAAAGCAACATATAGAATTCGCCAAGTAATAATGTCATCAGGTGAAACATCGTGCTGCTCCTTTTGTGCCTGTTGTAACTTTTGACCGACTTTGTGCCAATCTCGGATCTCATAAGTTCCAGTCTCTGGATACCACGGACAATTATGTCTGATCCATAACAGAAGATGAGTCACTTTCTGGGGATTAATGTGATAACCTTGCTCTTTAACAATACTCATCAGCATTTCATGATGTAATCACTGAGATTTTGTAGCATTATGCCCCATGACTACCCCGGTTGCTGTCCTCTCACCTGATATCTTCACAACTTGAAATGGAGGGGACTGGACGCGTCTGGAAGTGCCTCCCATTCAGCTCACTGGGGGTGCGCTGCCCTGAGAGCTTTCAAGCGGGTCCCTGTTCAGGTGCCATTTGTCACAGTGTATGAGACAGACACAGTAAGTTGGATGCTGAATCGTTTATTAGACAAAGAAATCATGCTTATATGTTCTCAATACACTTTGATCTTATACATTGACAGATTTATAGTTTTGTTTTTCTACATGACTAAAATAAGTAAGGTCCATCTGGAGATCCTAATCTATTGTTTGTCTCCAGTCATCCATGTCGTTCCTGTTTATCTGCACACACAACATTCCATCCTCTGGGTCAGAACATGGTCAAAACATCTTGTCCAAGTTTTCCAGAATGTTTGTATCACTTATTTAGGTTATCCGATGTCTACAAATGAAAGCAAGGTAATAAGAAGCATTACAAGGAGGGTGTGCTAAAGGTTGTGGTGCCAAGTGAGGAAACCATATTTTGCTGCAGAAATATCTTAGAGACAAATCCCGAGTGTCATATAACAAACAAGGAAAATGTGTATTCCTTGGTTTTTTTTCTGTTGTGAAAAAGTTGCTGAGAGATCTAATCTTTGGAATAGTAAAAGTATGACTAGTATTAGTTGCATGTTTTCTTTCAAAGTCAAGGATGGTCTGAAAAACATCAGTTAAACTTCATCTAAAAATGCTATTTTAAAAATATTATCACTATTTACAATAAAATTGTTGATTTATCTCACTGGAAACACTTCATCATTGATTCTATTATTTTGTCTGCCTTCTATTCCCCTTTAGGTTCCAAAATCCTAATCTGTCTCTATTGTCAAATGCCTCAACTTTGTCTCTGTTGCCATATACCTCTGAAATACAGCACTAGTCCTAGGGTCAACCCTCAGATCTTGGTTCCTTCTTCCTGTGCTAGCTGTACAGTCATACTTGATGCTGCTGAAGGATTTTATTACAGCAACTAAATTGATCTAACCAAAATTTAGAACAGATCATGTTGATTTTTGGACAGTGTCATACTTTCATGTCAAGACAAAGCAAGGATTTTCAGTCTGTCAATTGTTTGAATGTGCTACTGTGGGTGGTACTTCTACCACTTGTGTCTTATGACTCTTGTATCCCACCAAACAGCATGATTAACATCAGAGAGTCTTCATGTGTTTGCAGGGTACTATTTCTCCCCATCTATGCCTCAGCAACAACACCTAAGTAGTCCCATCCAATTTGGTTTAATTCTTACCTTGTTCAGTATCAGTCATCATCAGTTTGTCTAATTAGTCATTTGCTGTTACATGGGGTCTTTATATAATAAAGAAATGCAGTCTGCTCTCCGATGAGGTGGAAATCAAAGAGGTTTTATTCAAACTTGGCGCTCCCTTTTATCCCCTAAAACCATGTGACCTTGTGACCAATGGAGTTGTTTGTTTCCGCGCATGCCCCCTGGGCTTCACTGCCCCCAGTGCGTCCCCCTGCATCCCTGGGACACGCTTCCTACAATTTACCAGTGTCAGCAACAGCCCTTCTCTCAGACTGAAAATTGTTTTGCAAAGGAAACTACTGAATCTCAAAGAGTCCATGAACTAATTTTAGGGTGTCCGTGAAACATGACAAGAAAAACACACTGGATGGAAATAGGCTTGCATTCTGGAAGTTGCAGTAGATTGAAAATCATGTCCTGTTGGAGCTTTCCTCCTCATCTGGGTCCCTGGAAAGGAGAGGGTTGCTGGGTCCCTTCTTCCTCATCCCCCTCACCCCCCTCTTTCCCACCCCCCTCCTCCTTTTGCCCACACCTCTTTCCCCAGGAGTGCCTTTACCTTCTTGGGACCCCCAGAAAATAGCAGTGCTCAACTACAAGCTGTTTTGTGAAGTCAAGAGACAGACTTCTAGCTGAGGTTCAGGATGGCAAGAACAAGCAACTGTTGAGATACTACTTAGATGGCAAGATGAAATGCCTGAGCTACAGGTTTCATTATGGCTCACATCTAAGTTGAATTTTATTGCAGAATTCTGTGCACTCTGTCATGTTCTTTCTCTGAAGAAAGTGCATATGTTTTTATGTTTCAGTTTTTGCTTTCACTGATTTGTGAGAAAGCAAAATGTGAGTTTTTTCTGTTGATCTGGACATCGAGCATATCTAGTAAGACCCATCTGATTTCAGTTTAAAGTACCTGTCACGCAGTGAAGTTAACACTGACCTACCAAAATAATTTGTTCCATCAATCTCATGAATTTTCAGATAATATGTTAAAGCCTTCCGTACCAGTTGTTAGGCATCTGAAGAGGGGATGAGTCACAATACAATTCTTGTCTTCTGAACGCTTTTACATCTTCTGTGCCTGGTGATGTGGTGAGGACCAAGGAGGACTGCAAGAATGGGGTCCTTAATATAAGATATTGAGGGCAGAGCCTGTTTTCCTAGTGTGCTCAAAGTATGCTAACTGAATTAGTGAACAACTTTATTTTGAATTTTGTGTGTCCTTTTTGCTGTTTGAAGAAATCTGAAAAAATAGGTCAGTCTTGTCTGTGTAGTATGTTTAACACTTCATGTGTAGTATCTTAGAGGTGTATTTATATGTGTGTATATATGTAAAAACACTGATCAGAGCATGCCAAAATGAATGAGATCTTAAGGCCATGGAGGCAAGCAGGACAAAGAAGAGTATCAGAGACAAAGGTCGGTCACTGAGGTTCGGGAAGCTGTGAGTGAGGGGAAGTCCAGGGGGTCAGAGCCAGGTGTACGGGGGGGTTCCTAAATCCAGGAAAATCCAAGCAGCAGCCCCACGACCCGGAAGCCCTCAGTAGCCAACCAAGCGAGGAGGGGGAGGAGCCAGGAGCGACCAAGGGGCATTTAAATGGCTCCAGGGAGCGTGAGTAACCCAGAGTGCAATCAACAGGAGAGTGGCATGTCAGTGAGGGCATGAGATGGCAGTTTGTGCAGGCAGGGTGAGCAGGAAGGGCTCCTCTCTGACCACCCAGGAGCAACCAATAGAGGCAGTAAACAGACTTAGTAGCCAGTAAGGAAGAACAAAGAGATCCTTTCAGCTCCAGTCTTATTAACATACTAGTTTAAGCTTCCTCAGTTATGGTGTTGACATGCCGTAAAGTTTGATCCCTTGTTGCTGCAGGAGTTACTGTACCAGCCATGTCAGAGGCCTCCAGCCAGACAGACCTGCTGATAGTAGATGTAGTTCTCCAAGTCACAGGTTGCCAGGAGTGCCTGATGCCTCTTTGCAAGGCTGGGGCCGACAATCAGTTATTTTGCAGAAGGTGTGCTGTGGTTGAAGAGCTGTGTTGCCAGGTGAAGGAGCTACAGGAAGAAGTGAACGGGCTACATAGTATTCAAGCGAATGGGCAAAAGAGACCGATTATTTTCAGAGGCGCTACACTCTCAAGACTCTCGGGAGTCTCGAATCTCCACTGCAGTGGAGAAGCAGGTGGAGTCAGAACTCAAAGGTCTGTTGCTCAGGGGTCTGTTAAAGATGAAGGCTGGAAGGTGGTCACTGCACGTACCAGGAGGAAGGTTCCTCCTCCTTCTCAGAATTTGAGAGGTAGGACCAGCACTTTCTACAACAGGTATAAGGCTCTGGAACTAGAAGGCCAGACAAATGATGAGGTGGGCAAAGGTCCTTCTGGGGTAGTGGGGCCTCCTAAAACAACACTACCTGTACCCCGCATCAAGACCTCCTCTGTTAACAGGAAAAGAAGGGTAGTTGTAATAGGAGACACCCTTCTAAGGGGAACAGAGACCCTGATAGGCAGGGAAGTCTGCTGTCTCACAGAGGCTCGAGTAAGGGACGTGACTGGAAAACTCTCCAGTCTAGTAAGGCCCTCTGATTACTATCTGCTATTGGTTGTTCAAACTGGCAGCAATGAAATAACCAAGAGAAGTCCGAGGGCAAACAAAAGAGACTTCAGGGCCCTGGGACAATTGGTAGAGGGCACAGGTAGTGATTTCCTTAATCCTTCCAGTAACAAGGAATAATATTGATAAGAATAGGCAGATCCATCAGGTCAATGTGTGGCTCCGAGGTTGGTTTAATCAGAAAAATTGGGGGTTTTTGACCATGGGATGGTCTACTCAACATCTGATCTACTGACACCTGGTGGGATGCACCTATCTCAGAGGGGAAAAAGAGTTCTCGCACAGGAGCTAGCAGGGCTTATTGACAGATTTAAACTAGCTTGGAAGGGGGAAAGGGACAAAACCAGGCTCACCAGTGATGAGTGATGGGATGGTGTGCCAAAACTTGAGAAAACCAGCACTAATGGGATCCCTCAATCTGCCTCACAAGGTATTGGCTACAATGTACCATGCCTGAAATGTTTCTACACCAATCCATGCAGCATTAGGAACAAACAAGAGGAGCTCAAAGCTTTGGCCCAGTCCCAAAGATTTGACATCACTGGCATAAGTGAAACCTGGTGGGATGAGACCTGTGACTGGAGCGCCCCGTTGGACAGTTACAGGTTCTTCAGGAGAGATCGACAGGGCAGAAGAGGTGGAGGAGTGGCACTATATGTAATAGAAGGGTTAGAATGTATGGAGCTCACAGTTGGCAATGGCACAGTTGAGAGCCTCTAGGTAAGAATCAGGGGGCAAACAAATAATGAGGATGTCATTGTGGGAGTCTACTATAGACCTCCCAGCCAGGATGATGACACCAATGAATTATTCTTTGGGGAACTAAGGGAGACTTCCAAATCAACTGCCCTTGTCCTTACGGGGGATTTCAACTTGTCAGAAATTAACTGGGAGCATCACACAGCTGGTGCAACCCAGGCCAGAAGATTCCTAAAAAACCTGGATGACAACTTTATGGAACAGGTCCTAAGGGAGTCAACTCGGAAAGATTCCCTCCTTGATCTGCTGCTTGTCAAACGAATGGATATTGTGAACAAAGTGGTGATTGACGGCCGTCTTCACCACAGCAACCAGAGGCGATAGAGTTTAAAATCTCTGTTGACAGGAGGAAAAGTGCCAGCAAAACCTCAGCTCTGGACATGAGGAGAGCAGACTTCAGGCTGCTCGGGGAATTAGAGAGTAAAGTCCCCAAGGAAAATGTTGGTGCTGGGGTCACTTTTTAAACATCATCTCCTACGGGCACAGGAGCAGGCAATTCCCAAGTGTCAGAAGTCAAGCAGGCGAGGCAAAAGGCCATCTTGGCTGAGCAGGGATCTTCTCTTGGAAATAAGGCAAAAAAGGCAGGCATATGCACAGTGGAAGCAAGGTCAAGTGACATGGGAAGTGTGTATTAATGGCATTAAACAGTATAGAAATATCATTGACCCATTACAGGATTAGGATGGTCACCTCTCAAACAGGGACAGAGACAAGGCAGAGATGTTTTACACTTTCTTTGCCTCTGTCTTCAACATGGATGACGGACCAAGGGAGTCTCAGTGCCCTCAGCTGGAGGACCATGACTGCGAGAATGATCAACTCCCAGTTGACCCTGAACTTGTGTGGGATATACTGCTCAAGTTGGATCCCTACAAATCTATGGGGCCTGATAGGATTCATCCAAGAATCCTCAAAGTGCTAGTTGATGTCATCGCAGAGCCTCTCTTGATGATTTTTGAGCAGTCTTGGGAATCCAGAGAGGTCCCAACTGACTGGAAGCTGGTGAACGTTGTCCCGATTTTCAAGAAGGGCAAAAAGGAGGACCCTGGAAACTACAGGCCTGTCAGTCTCACTTCAGTACCTGGTAAAGTTATGGAGAAGATTATTCTGGGAAGGATTGAAAAACATCTGAAAGACAATACTGCCATCTGTCACAGCCAGCTCTGCTTCATGAGAAGAAAGTCCTGCTTATCAAACCTGATTTGCTTTTATGACAAGGTAACCCACCTAGTTGATCAAGGGAAGCCAGTTGATGCAACCTTTTTGGATTTCAGTAAAGGTTTCGATACTGTCTCTCAGAGGATCCTTCTGGACAAAATGTCCAGCACACAGATGGATAAACACATCATGCAGTGGGTGAGCAACTGGCTCATGGGTCAGGTGCAAGTGGTTATAGTGAATGTGGTTACATCAGACTGGCGACCTGTCACTAGTGGGGTTCCACAGGGCTTCATCTTGGGCCCTGTGCTCTTCAACATCTTCATGAATGACTTGGATGCAAGAATGGAAGGGATGCTAAGCAAATTTGCAGACGACACAAAACTGTGAGGAGCTGTTGATGCCCTTGAAGGCAGGGACCCCCTGCAGAGAGACCTCAACAAATTAGAGGACTGGGCAACCACCAACCATATGAAGTTTAACAAGGGAAAGGGCCAGATTCTGCACCTGGGACAGGGAAACCCTGGATGTTCATATAGACTGAGGAATAAGATGCTGGAAAGCAGTACCATGGGAAGGGACCTGGGGGTCCTGGTCAACAGAAAGCAGAATAGGAGTCAGCAGTGCCCTGGCAGCCAGGAGGGCCAACTATGTCCTGGGGTGCATCAGGAAAAGTGTCACCAGCCGGTTGAGGGAGGGGATTGTCCCGCTCTGCTCTTGCACTTGTGCGGCCTCACCTTGACTACTGTGTGCAGTTTTGGTCACAACAATATAAGAAAGATATTAAACTATTAGAGACCGTCCAAAGGAGGGCAACAAAGATGGTGAAAGGCCTTGAGGGGAAGCTGTATGAGGAGTAGATGAGGTGTATCGGGACGAAGTTGGGATGTTATTTTGTTTTTGGTCTGTGTTTGGCCCTAGCCACCTGCAGAAGTTTATGGTTCCTCCTGCCAAGTCTTCTGATAAAGCAGTGAACTTGGCCTTGGAGGGAGAACTTCTGTGTAA